>NC_092417.1:128499098-128623672 GCF_040894005.1 Engystomops pustulosus | reverse complement strand
CGACTCTGACCTCTCCTTTTCACCATATATTCAATCTATTGCTCACTCTTGCTGCATGTATTTCATAAATATCTCCAGAATCCAACCACTTATGACAATGGAAGCTTTTAAAATGCTAATTGTTGCACTTATTCACTCTCTACTAGACTACTGTAACTCCCTACTAATTGGTCTTCCACTCGCTAAACTCTCTCCTCTACAATCTATTCTTAATGCGTCAGCCAGGCTGGTCTTTCAGACCAAACACTACACGGATGCCTCCAGTCTGTGCCAGTCACTGCACTGGCTACCTGTCTCCTTCCGTATTCACTTTAAAATAATAACCCTCATGCACAAAGCTCTGAATAGTGCTGCACCTCCCTATCTCTCTTCTCTCATCTCAGTCTATCACCCTTCCCGTGCTCTTCGATCTGCCAGTGACATTAGATTAATCTCTACCTTAATTCGAACCTCTCATGCACGTCTCCAGGACTTCTCCGGAGTTGCTCCAATTCTCTGGAATGCCCTTCCCCGGATTCTCAGACTAATACCCACCCTCCAAAGCTTCAAACATGCTCTTAAAACCCATCTCTTTAGGCAAGCCTATCACACTTGCTAACTGAATGAAACGTCAACTCTCCCTTTACTAATCCATCCTATATCCTATCTCCCGTCTGTTATCTGGCAAACAGCAGATATATACCAAGTTCCGAGCTACTCTGCAGTCACTTTCACCTTGGACCCTGTAAATAAGATGGAGGCTGATGACGCATTCAAGCAGCAGAACTTTTAGGTATTAAATTATTTATTAAATTATTTTATATTGATCCCTTATAAAGAATGGCTGGACTATTTTACAACCTCTTGTGTTAATACCCTCATACTCATAGTCTGTAAGCTTTGGTGAGCCGGACCCTCATTCCTATTGTTCCATTTAACAGTTTGTTCTGTGAAATGTAATGTTATATTTGTATATGTCCCCTATGATTTGTAAAGCACTATAGAATTTGATGGTGCTATATAAATAAAGAATATTATTATTATAGAACCTAGCTCTATGGTGGCCGTGAGCAAGCAGCCGTTTTTGCGGCTAGCTTACGGTCACCATTTTTGGACGTGTGCATGGATCCCTATTGTTTCCCTCTATCTACAGGAACGAGGATAACAATCTAATTAGTCAGGGTCCAACCTGCTGGTGCTCCACAATTACGAGTACTGCCCCCCCCTCACCATTCACAAGAACCAGTCTCACTAATCAAATAAAGAGGCAAATCGAGCATGTTTCCTGCCGTTCCATTAAAAACTATGGAAGCAGCTGGAAATTTCAGAGCACATAGCTTAGTAATCTCCGCCATCTCTGTCAAAACAATGGATGTAAGTGCCGAAGAGAGCAGAGCATTTTGCTTACTCTCACTACTCTAACTACTCTCACAGTGTGGCGTGACACATGTTTGGCCTGCCACTTCATTCCTTTGTTTAGAGTGGTATGATTGGCGGAGTCCTAGCAGTCAGAGCCCACTGATTAGATTGTTATCCTGATGATAATGGGCAACAATAACATTTAGTACAACCCCTTTGCAGTTGTAATACTCATGAAAACCACTGTATGCCCAAAAATGCAATTGCTCAGAAATTCAATATGAACAGTGGAAGGAAAAATACTTACTGTGGGAAGGATGCGTATTTTACATGTCACTGGCTTTGAAGTTCCATTCACTAATGTTTTCAAAATCTGTGAAAAGAAAGAGATCAATCTAAATTTATTTTTGGCATTTCAAATACATGCAATTATATGAGATGGAGAAATAATGGTCTGATTTGAACTTTTAATCACTTTTAATGGTTGGAAAAATGGTGAAAAAGTGGCCATTTAGACACATTCTACCATTATGTCCTTACCCAGATGGGTAAAATATTCTTATATTTTTACACACCAAGTATTATGGAATGGAAAGATACCCAACAAGTTAATTATTTTAATTTGTTTGTTATAGCCCATCGGTGGCAGAGAGCATCTATCTGGCAACAGATCAGCATCCACTTTTGACATCAAAGGACCACCAAATGATGACAATACATAGCTGACGCAAATTTTTAAGTGTTAATAATTGGCCATAATCTGTACATAGCAGATCTAAAATATCTGCACCAAAATATTGCCTTTAAGATTCTTAAAGTAAAGAAAATGGGAAACCCATTTAAAGCTGTAAACCTAGCCTTTACATTTAAATATATAATAAATATATATACACACACACACACACCATTATCATTGATTCACTACTATAATAATTTATTTAACCCCATAGCGCAATAAGACGTACCTGTCACTCGGGGAGCGGCGATCCGTTGCCATGACAGCCTTGGATCACACAATGATCCTAGGCTATCATGTTTTAGGCCATCTATTACAATGTGCGATCTGCAAATTGTAATAGATGGTGTGCAAAATCCCCATATACTGCCATACTGTAGTATGGCAGTATATGGTAGGATCAATCAGACAACCTAGGGTTAAAGTACCCTAGGCAGTCTGAAAAATAGTAAAAAATTTCCTTTCCCTAGAACTGATATAAATATAAATAAACAGTAAAAATCATAAACACATTAGGTATCGCCGCGTCCGAAAATGCCCGATCTATCAAAACATAAGAATGTTTTTTTACTGTGTTTAACCCCGTAACGGGAAATTGGTGCCCAAAGTCACAAATGGCATTTTTTTGCCATTTTGAAAAATATAAAAAATTCAATAAAAAGTGATCAAAAGGTCATACAATTCTAAAAATAAAAGCATTGAAAAGTCTTCAAAAGTCGCAAAAAATGACACCACCCACAGCTCCATACACCAAAGTATGAAAAAGTTGCGCAAGAAGACGGCAAAATGAAGAATTTTTTTTTTTGTACAGGTGGTTTTAATTTTTGTAAATGTATGAAAACATTATAAAACCTATACATATTTGGCATCCATGTGATCGTATTGACCCAATGAATAAATTAGACATGTCATTTGGAGCGCACAGTGAAAGACGTAAAATCCACGCCCACAAGAAAACGTCGCAAATGCGTTTTTTCACCATTTTCACTGCATTCAGAATTTTTTTCCCGCTTCCTAGTATATGGCATAGACAATTAAATGCCATCACTATGAAGTGCAATTTGTTACGCAGAAAACAAGCCATCACACAGCTCTCTACATGGAAAAATAAAAAAGTTATATATTTTTGAAGGTGGGGTGTGAAAAATAAAGACGCAAAAATGAAAAAGGGCCTTAAGGGGTTAATTAAACATTCCAAAAGGGAATGAACCTACATTCACTTACCTTTTCAATTTTTTCTGGACTTGATAGAAGGGCTGCTCCCATGCCACCCTAAAGCATAAACAATGACTACTTAATCACATTTTACCAAATGTTGTCTCCATCTGTAGCCTCTCAAATTTACAAGTCTATTATCTCCAATGTTTGTATAAGGAAAACACTATACCCTTAGACAATTTGGGACAGCCTATACGATGTTATGTCTTTGTAAGCTTCCGACTTAGGTTTATTGGCAACATCTGGGATAAAGACATACCTGTGGATGTTTTTTTTTTAAGCACTCCTAAAACACACTGCTTACTTATGTAACATCATGGCAAAGCCTAAAGAAATCAGCCAAAATATCAGGAAGAAAATTGTGGACTTGTACACGTCTGGTATATCCTTGAGTATAATTTCCAGTTACCTGAAGGTATCTTGTTCATTGTACAAACAATTTCATGCAAGTACTACCAAGATGGGAATGACAAGCCATTATATAGTTTGGAAAGAGACGGTTCTGTGTCCCAGAGATGAACATACTTCACAGTGAAACAAGTACTGTAGCGGCATGGGCTGAAAGGCCACCCTGCTAATTAAAATCCATTACTCCAAAAGAAACATAAAAAAGCAAATACAGACAGGAACAAAGGCCTTCGTTTTTGGAGACATATCAAAAATAAAGGTTAACTGTTTAGTGACAATGACCATGATTACATCAGGATGAAAAAAAAGGGATAAGCTTTCAATCTTGACAACACCATCCCAACTGTGAAACATGGGGGCGAAAGCCACAGGCTGTGGGATTTTTTTGCTGCAATAGGGACTGATGAACTGCACAAAATAGATGGAATAACAATGCTGCAATACTGAAACATCGCTTGACATTAGCCAGGAAGTTAAGGGACATGTACCATCAGAATAACTTTTATACTACTCTCCCCATCCTATGGTCCAGTAATCTTGTTTTAGTATGTCTCCGTTTCAGAGTCTGCTTTCCAGGCAGATCATATCACCCAAATTACTTCATAACTAACATTTTGAAAAGGTCTTTCTTATTGGAATGCTTTGTTTTTTTTTACGAGCCCTCTCTTTCTACTGAGATATTAGGAGTTCAAGCTTGACCATGATATGTAAGGGATGTCCCCCTAGAGATCAGACCCCCCTGTGCAGATTAGCGGGGAATCCGATCCTCTTCAGGGCAGCCCTGAGGTCTACTGAGTGCCCGATCCCTCCTCCAATCAGATCTTTTCTGGGACTGACTTTAAACTGTAAAATATGTCTTGGACTTGAACCAGTGATCAAAGCATCGCCATAAAAGTGATCAAAGTCCAAGTTTGAATAAAGTAAAAAATGTGAACAAAAAAAGTTGAAAACTTTTTCAAAATAAATCAAAGATAAATCGGGAGGCGCGTGACCGGAAGCTGATGCAAACAGTTGCATAAGGAGACAGCGCTGCTTACCCAGAGCACATTAAGCCTTAAAATAGCAGGTCCAGCTTACCACCTGATGGGCAACCGGAGGGGACCGTCTGCCAGGCTCTCCAGGAGTCAGGAGAGACGACCACCGATTTCTTTAAAAAATGGTCTGTGGATCCTCCGGCCAAAAAAGCCAAGATGGCACCGGCACACACAGCACAGGGAGGGGAGATCCTTCCCAGTCTTTCCCCCCGGCTGCAGCGTTGGGAGATCTAAAGGAAAGGGAAATTTCCCAGTCTGGAATCCCATGCTGCTGGAAGCAGGCATGCAGCAGGGAGCACATGGAGATGCTGCCTGTAATACATATCAGAGCCAGCAGGGGTCTCCAGCTCCCTCATTAACTCCTCCAACGCCAGGGAAAGAGGTGAATGTAAAAGACCTGAGTGAGCTAATGCCTGCATTGGACATAGAAACTTCAGTCATCACACCTTCTCTCCCCCCATCCCCTATTGCACAGCTGCTAGATTACCCTGTAGATGATCAAGGACTCCCCAAGGGAGAGATGTCATATGCAGCAGCACTAAAAGAGAACCTCATATCTGCCTATGGGGGTATGCCGAATTCCCCGCCATTAAAAGCGCTACGGAATTTGATGGCGCTATATAAATAAAGATTATTATTATTACTCAAGAAGAACGGAGGGACCCTCGTCTACTGGCCACTCCTTCGATATCCCCACATCCTTACTCCTCAATTCCTCCACAGCTCTCTCCACCACTTCACGATCCACTGTGGCTTTACATTCTACAACTACCTACCAAGCAAGAGTTCAGAGAATTGATCGACGAAATCAAAGAGACCTGCCGACAGGAAATTGCTGCAGTACATAGAGATGTACAACAAGTGGTGCACAGAGTTGATGTGCTAGAAGACGACCATAATACGACCAGAACAGTAGTGACAACAGATGTCAACACAGGCCTCTACCATCAGAGACCTCAGGCGTCACATTGAGGGCCTCGATAATAGAGGGCGGAGGCATAACATTAGGGTTCGGGGAATCCCAGAACAACAAGACGAAGAAGACGTACAAGGATACCTACAACACCTATTTAACACAATCCTTGACAGGCCGGCAGATACCATAATCAAGATGGACTGAGCTCATAGAGCCCATTGCCCTAAAACTTCTGGACCTTCTCGAGATGTTATATGCCACATCACCGACTTTGGCCTCAAAGAGGAAATCATGAAGAGATCTCAACTACAGAAATCAGTGACCTTTTTTGGTGCACGTCTCCAACTTTAGCGAGATTTATCCTGGATTACCCTTCAACAGCGTCGAGCCCCAAGACCCCTGCTTGATCTGCTGAGAGACCAAGGCATACCTTACCGCTGGAGTTTCCCCTTCAGTTTAACAGCAAGAAAGGATGGTCGCTTAGCTACTCTATGCTTTCCAGAGGAACTTTCTGTTTTCTGCTACACTTTTCAGCTTAATCCTCCGGACTTACCCGATTGGCCCCAACAACCTGCCCCATTGGACCTACCTCCACCTGGCAGCTGGTTAGCTCACCGAAGAAGCGCCAAAGGGCCCCAGAACCTGACCGCAGAACTCCGTCTAGAAGATGAGCATTGATATTGCCCTGTTCTGCACCTCTTTACCCCCCATTGGGCTGCTCATGTGACCCTCCCCATCTCTTTTCTACTTTCTAATCCTGTCCCTTCTTCCCCTCCGTTGAGCTGTGGACTGGTTATAAGCTAGTATTTTTTGCCCTAGTCAACATCACACCGTATAATACCGAGCTCATATGACTAATTTACATGGACCCTACATCGCAGCTCTGGGGCACGCTGTGACTCCTGTGTCTTACTTTCAAATCATGATGGTAAATATGCATCTACTTTCCCCCATAGTAGATCTCCCTAATTGCCCTCGCTCCTTGTTGACGGAGCTGTTACCTTCTGTGAAGAAATGGACTATATCTTGGGGGATTTACGGCGAGACCAGCTATAGGCTATCCTCGCCATTTCAAATTGTCTTTTTCTTTTTGTTTTTTGGGTTTATATGTTTTATATTGTTTAACAAATTAACCCATTTAGGAACAGTATGCTTCCGGGCTCCCCCGGGAGGCCCGCAGGCCAAATTTCTGTCAGCCATACAAATTTTCTCTATGCACAAATGGTTAATACACATTAAACTCTGATGTTAAAAGAAGACTTGCACTGAAGGCAATACATCAGGCTAAGGCAGATATTGCATTTTTTTCAGGAGACACACTACACAACTACAGGGTCTTTTCATTTTGCTAAACACTGGTTCCCAACAGCCTTCCTAGCCAACGCCCCGACTAAGAGAGCAAGAGTAGTTACTCTCATATCCCGCCATTGCCCATTCCAGCTAGACCCAGAGGGCCTTTACATTATACTCAAAGGCTCCATCCTGGGTATTAATTTAATACTATGTAATATATATGACCCCAATTCACGCCAACTCCCTTTTCTCAACGAGGTCCTTTCAAAATTGTCCTCATCCCAAAATGAACTTCTGATATTGGGAAGAGACTATAATGGCACATTCTCAGAACATGTACCCCCTCGCCCTGCTCCCCAGACAGCGAAACTCCTAGCTCTGGGTCTCCATCGCCTGATACATAAACACTCATTATATGACTTATGGCGGCTAAATAACCCAACAGCTAGAGAGTTTACATACTACTCTTCCCTTCACAGAACAGATACACGAATTGACTATTTTTTCAGGAATTACCCAACTTTGTGGGCTTTAGGGGAAGCAACGATAGGTCATATCACATGGTCAGACCACGCGCCGGTCCATTTAGACCTGCAAATCTTGACGCCGAGAAGGCTTTTGATCGCCTAAATTGGCAATTTATGTTCAAAACACTTGCTCGCTTTGGACTGCGTGGACCTTTTGTGGAAGCCCTGAAGAGTCTATATGCAACCCCTACGGCACAAATACGACTCCCTCATGCTCATTCTACCCCTTTAACCATAAACAATGGAACCCGTCAGGGATGTCCCCTATCCCCTCTACTTTGCATCCTAAGTATCGAACCACTGGCAGTAAATATCCGAAATAACCCAAACAATTTAAAGTAGCCCTGTTCGCCGACGACATTCTACTTACCCTTGAAGAGCCTCTTATTTCCCTACCGAATCTCCACGCCACTATTGAGGAATATAGCTTAGCATCAGGATACAAAATTAATCACACTAAGACGGAGGTCCTACCACTAAATCTATCCCCTCATTCACTTAGTTCTTTAAAGAGTAGTTTTCAGTACTCCTGGCACTCAACATCCCTTAAGTATCTGTGAGTCAAGCTTACCCCCACTATTTCATCTCTATATAACCCCCCCCCCCCCTAATACAAGATGTGAGGAGACAGGTGCAAAGTTGGCGTCCTATATACCTATCCTTATTGGGTAAAATTACAGCGATCAAAATGTTGATTCTTCCAAGATTTTTATATCTATTCGAGACAATCCCGGTTAGAGTCCCAATAACATCCTTACGACTGATACAATCACTCTTCTTAGACTTTCTATGGAACTGTAAGAGACACTGAATTCCGAAAACGGTCCTGGTGGCACCAAAATCAAGAGGGGGTCTTGGCCTCCCAGAAATTACTCTATACTACTACGCAACACATCTGTGACATATTGTCTCTTGGACATCTTTGCCTGCCTTTAATAGGAGGACGGAAATTGAAAAACTATGGCCAGCCCCTGTGCACCCCAGTTCATTAATCTGGGGTCCTCCGACGGAGATCCCCAATTCATCGTTGTTAGCCCCTATGGCCTTCAATAGAGACATATGGCACAGATGTCAGATCCTTTACTCTCTAGTGACACACAGATCGCCACTTACTCCTTTTTTGTATACCCCACACTTGCCTCAAAGCCTTGGAGCAGACTTTGTTACCTTCTGGAAGCCAATGAACGCTTTCCGAATTAAAGACCTGATGCACCCTACAACAAAGCAACTGCTCACTTTCACTGATCTCTGCTCGGCATCAGATCAATTTTCCCCAGCATCTGACACTTACCCCCAGATTTACCAATTCTGTCTTAAAATATTAGGATAGTCTCCATTCCATCCCTTACACCATTTGAGCGGATATGTCTGAATAATTCCACCTAGAAAGGTCTGATTTCAGACTTATACGCCTTGCTTATGGCACAAATTAACCCAGAAACTAGCAGACATTCATATATGCTCAAATGGGAGGAATGGTTAGGTAGGGAGTTACCGGAGTCAATATGGAAGATAATTTGGGAGAATGCACCCAGAGGTGCTCTGTCACCACTTTATAAAGAGAACCATGTGTGCCTGGAGCAGTGACATATTTTATGTACTAGTGAGAAACTCTGTTTAGTTAGCACCCTGACGGGTAGGATTTTGTTTGTTTAATGCCTGAATGTGAAGGCTGTTTTTTTTTTGCTGCTGCAATAAACGCAGGCGAGACCTGTTTTGGACTGCACCTTGGTGTCACTGTCTTGAACTGCATCACAGTACCCCTCTACCACGGTCTCTACTGGGCCAAATCTCCCACATATGGTGCTTCGGATGACAGGCAGTTCAAAAGACACACACCTGAAAAGGCTCGCTACATCCTGCAACATTGCATGGCCTGGGTGAAAGCAGCAGGCAAATTGCAGGATAAAGGATAGAGGACTTTATTAAGGCCGTGCTCCAGCAACAGGAGGAGAGATCCCGTCAGCAGCAGGAAGAGTCCCAGGCTAATCGGCAGCTGCAGCAAGCCATGCTCCAGCAACAGGAGGAGAGATCCCGCCAGCAGCAAGCCATGCTCCAGCAACAGGAGGAGAAGTCCCGCCAGCAGCAAGCCATGCTCCAGCAACAACAGGAAGAGTCCCGAGCTAATCGACAGCTGCAGCAAGCCATGCTCCAGCAGCAGGAGGAGAGGTCCCGCCAGCAGCAGGAAGAGTCCCGAGCCATGTTCCAGCTGATGATGGAAAAGTTTTCTGGCATTATGGCAGCACCGCAAGCGACGGCTACTGAGGGGTTCCATACTGGTTTGCAAGGGTATCCAGTTGTCCAGCATTCCGCACGGGCTGCAGTGCAGAAGGCTTTACAAAAGATGACAGCGACCGACGACGTGGAGGCTCACTGTGTTCGAGCGAGTAGCTGAGCGAGAGGAGTTACCAGCTGAGCAGTGGGCAGATGTCCTGGCACCGTTCCTGACAGGCGAATCGCAGAAGGCTTACTACGACCTGAGTGAAACAGAGGCCCGTGAGTACCCCCAGCTAAAGGCGGAGATTCTGGCTCGTCTTGGGGTCACCATACAAGTTCGTTCCAGCCGGGTCCACCAGTGGGCATACTCTGAAAAACTACCCCTGCGCTCCCAAATGCATGACCTGATCCATCTTGTCCGGAAGTGGCTACAGCCCGAGGACTGCACCCCAGCACAGAGGGTCGAGAGAGTGGTTCTTGACAAGTTCACCCATTCTCTGCCCTCTCAGCTCCAGCGATGGGTTGGACAGGCCGGTCCCACAAATGCTGAGGAACTCGTGTCCCTAGTAGAGAGATATCGGGCTACGGAGGATCTTCTACTTATCTCTCCCACACGAAGCAGTGCCAGTGACAAGGCCACTAAACCATCTGGTAAGACTGCTACTGCAGAAAAAGGGAAACAGGTCAGGTTGGGAGGGGGTCCACTGGGGGGCTTGGATACACAGAAACCCAGTGAGGCACGTGACAGAGGTCATAGCCGTATCCAATGCTGGCGATGCCATGAAATGGGCCATATTGCTGCCAACTGTCCACTGTCAGTGGAGCAAATGGACTGCAACCAGACCCGGCGAATGTCACTGTTTGCCCGGCCGGTTCTGGCAGCTGAGTCAGTCACGGATGCAGAACCCCAAGTGTGTATTGGTCACAATCGGTGGTCACACGGTGGAAGCCTTGCTAGACTCAGGGAGTCTGGTCAACCTGGTGCGGGGAACTTTGGTTGATCCTGGACTATACAGTGGGCGTAAAGTGGGAGTGTTATGTATACATGGGGACACTCGCGAATATCCCACTGCCGTCATCAACTTACATACACCTTGTGGTACTATCACCCATGAAGTGGGGGTGGTGGGGACCCTGTTTCATGAGACTATTATCGGCAGAGATTTACCGGTGTTTTGGGACCTCTGGAGACGAAGACCCACCACAGGTGCTATTACAGATGATGGACATCGGATATGCCCGGCCTTGGCCCCTGAACCCTTCGAGGCCAATGTACCCACACTAGCAGTAGGGGTGACCCCAGATGATGAATTCTCTCCCCTAGAGGTCCTAGCTAATGAGGTCGAGGGTCATGAGGAGGGGGCCGACATGCCGGACCTTGAGATTTCCTGTGAAAATTTTGGGGCTGCACAGCTACAGGACCCTACCTTATTTAAAGCACGGGAGAATGTCAAAGTGATAAATGGGGTACTACAAATACCAGGGGCTGACAAAATATACCCCCGAATGGTGATTGTTGGGGAACTGTTGTACAGGGTTGACCAGATACGGGGTGAGGAGGTTGAGCAACTTGTAGTACCCCAATCTCACCGTAGGCTGGTGCTAGATAAACATGTGCTGGGAGGGCACTCAGGTGCTGAGAAGACCCAAGAGAGAATCCTGCAGAGATTTTTCTCGCCTGGGGTATGGGAGGAGGTAAACCGGTATTTTAGCTCCTGCCCTGAGTGTCAACTTACTGCCCCGTTGTCCCACTTCAGGAGTCCTCTGGTCCCATTAACAATCATAGAGGTGCCATTTGAACGGATTGCAATGGATTTGGTTGGCCCCACAGTCAAATCCACAAGGGGGCACCAGTACATCCTGGTTATCCTGGACTACGGTATCCAGAGGCGATTCCATTAAGGAACACCTCCTCCAAAAACTTTGCTAGGGAACTGTTCCAGGTATTCTCCCGCACAGGCCTCCCCAAGGAAATCTTGACTGACCAGGGTACCCCATTCATGTCTAGAGTAATGAAGGAGATGTGTAAATTACTCCAGGTTAAACAGCTCCGCACCTCTGTATATCACCCCCAGACAGATGGCCTGGTCGAGAGGTTTAACAAGACTTTGAAGGGGATGCTAAAGAGGGTGGTCAGCAAAGATGGGAAGGACTGGGATTGTTTGTTGCCTTATCTGATGTTTGCCATACGTGAGGTACCCCAGTCTTCCACAGGTTTCTCACCCTTTGAGCTATTATATGGCCGTTCCCCGCGTGGACTCCTGGACGTAGCTAATGAGACCTGGGAACAGGAAAGGACCCCCCACCGTAGTGTGATTGAACACGTCTCCCTTATGCAGGACCGCATAGCGGCGGTAATGCCCTTTGTAAAGGAGCACATGACAAGGGCACAAGAGGCCCAGTCTAGGGTCTACAATAGATCAGCCAGACTCAGGACCTTTAACCCAGGCGACAGAGTGCTAGTTATGGTGCCCACCGTAGAGAGTAAAATCTTGGCGAAATGGCAAGGTCCATATGAGGTCATGTAGAAAGTAGGGGAGGTTAACTACAAGGTATATCAGCCGGGGAGGAGGAAACCCGAACAGATATACCACGTGAACCTCCTAAAGCCATGGAGGGAAAGAGTCCCTGATAGCCGTGGGAGTAGGAAAAGCGTCTGTCCCCAACAAGGTGACACCTGAGGTAGGTGTACCCGATGCCAAGGTGACTGAAGTACGGATCTCGGAGTCCCTCTCCAGGGCCCAGATTCAGGAAGCGAAGAAGTTTGTGCTCCGAAACGTTGATGTGTTCTCTAAGTTACCGGGTCGTACTTCAGTCATCAAGCATCATAACCGAACCCCACATCCGGGTACACCAAAAACCCTACCGGGTCCCGCGCGCCGGCAAGCCATAACTGAAGAAGTCAGGCAGATGTTAGACCTGGGGGTTATCGAGGAGTCTAAAAGTGACTGGTCGAGTCCTATTGTGTTAATTCCCAAGCCTGATGGTTCCCTACGGTTCTGCAATGACTTTAGGAAGTTGAACGAGGTATCCAAATTTGATTCTTACCCTATGCCTAGAGTTGACGAGTTGATAGAACTACTTGGACAGGCTAGGTTCTTCTCCACCCTTGACATGACGAAAGGGTATTGGCAGGTACCCCTTACTGACAGGGCTAAAGAGAAGACAGCTTTTGTTACTCCTGATGGGCTATTTCAGTATGTGGTACTCCCCTTTGGGCTACATGGGGCTCCCGCCACATTCCAGAGGTTAATGGATCTCGTGCTAAAACCTCACCGGAGATATGCCTCGGCCTACCTGGATGACATCATAGTCTATAGTAACGATTGGGAGAGTCATCTAGCCAAGGTACAAGCAGTGGTAGACTCCCTGAGGGCAGCAGGGTTGACAGCGAACCCCCAAAAATGTGCGCTTGGTCTGGAAGAGGCCGTTACCTGGGGTACCGTATTGGGCGAGGTGTCATCAAACCCCAAGTAAATAAAATGGAGGCGATACAGCAGTGGCCACGACCTGTGAGCAAGAAGCAAGTGAGGGCTTTCCTAGGCATAGTGGGCTATTATCGCCGATTTATTCCCAATTTTGTGACAATAGCGGCACCCCTGACTGACCTGACCAAGGGTAGCGGGTTGGTAATGGTAAAGTGGAGTGAAGAGGCTGAAGGGGCGTTTCAGCGACTTAAGACTGTTTTGTGCGAGGGACCGGTACTGATCACCCCTAACTTCACCAAGACCTTTATTGTGCAGACTGACGCTTCTGACGTGGGCTTAGGGGCTGTACTGTCCCAAGTAGTGGAGGGTGAGGAACATCCCGTAACATTCCTGAGCCGCAAGCTCACACCCCCTGAGAAGAACTATAGTATAGTTGAGAGGGAGTGCTTTCAAGTTCACGGTAGAACATCGAGCAGGAAAGATGCATGGGAATGCCGATGCCCTGTCTCGTACCCACTGTCTGATGGCCAAAAGTGTTCGCCCCCGCAGGGTCAAACAGAGGGGGAGGGTATGTGAGACACTGAAGGGGTTAACTGTGGATGGGCGGTATGTTTCCCCTAGGTTTTCATACTATGCGAGGCCTGAGTGCTGAGGTTGTGTTGTCCAGCACCTTGGACACAGGTGATGGGAGCAGTCTAATCAGTCTGCATAAAGCCGCTGAGCAGGGCTGAGAGTGTTGTCTCTCTGAAAGGAGGCTGGAGAGCACACAGCCCTGACCTCTGTGTCTGGAGCAGCGACATATTTTATGTACTAGTGGCGAGTTAGAGAAACTCTGTTTAGTTAGCACCCTGACGGGTAGGATTTTGTTTATTTAATGCCTGAATGTGAAGGCTGTTTTTTTTTTGCTGCTGCAATAAACGCAGGCGAGACCTGTTTTGGACTGCACCTTGGTGTCACGGTCTTGAACTGCATCACAGTACCCCGCTACCACGGTCTCTACTGGGCCAAATCTCCAACAACCAGTATAAATGTTGATGCAATGGTACCATACACCGATACTACTCCATAGACTTAACCCGTCTATCCCTGATGTATGCTGGAGATATGATAGCCCTGGGGCATCTCTATTTCATATATTTTGGGACCGTCTATTCAGACTTTCTGGGTCGAGGTACACGCACTACTACAGAAAACCCTGGACACTACACTAAATAAGGACCCAGTGTCATTTCTCTTAGGACTGCCTCCGGTAGGACTGGGGAAGCCTCAGACCAAACTCTTTTTGCACATTTTGAGCGCGGCAAAAACTCTGGTTCCATTATTTTGCAGGAAGTTGACATCCCCTGCTCTATTAGATCTATGGGTACGTATACAGCATATGCGGACAATGTAATATAGGACGGCCTCTCTACATGAAAAGACAGACCAGTTTTGTGCGACATGGGCCTCTTGGGATGCTTTAGACCAGTGGTGGCGAACCAATGGCACGGGTGCCAGAGGTGGCACTCTGAGCCCCATCAGTGGGCACTCAGGCTGTTGCCCTTGCACAAAATTCACCAGAAAGGACATAAGTGATCCTTCTGCAGAAACAGGTAGCCCTGGACGTAACACACTCAGCGTTATTTTAAAGTTCAGCATCTCGGTCTACCAGTGACTGCAGGAAGAGAAGGTATGGACAGGGTCGGATTATCATTGGAGCTCCTGCTCTTGGCCCCACAATTCTTCCTGTTCAGTGGGTTGTCAAGGGGCGCTCCAATGGCAATTTTCCCTCCTATCAACAATATTGGTGTTCTCAGGACTGTTGAAAGCTGTGGTATAGCACATTGCAAGAAGATCTTAAGTTAATGCCAGAATTGCTGTGTTGGCACTTTGCAATAAATAAGTGGGTCTGGGTTGCAGTTTGGGCACTTGGTCTCTAAAAGGTTCGCCATCACTGCTATAGACCATAGCTTTCTATAGTGAATTACACACTTTATTGCGGAGACACGTATGAGATACATGGGTAGTTTCTTGTTTCTTTTTGTTTTTTATAAATACACTGTTTTCCCTCCGGGAATGTTTATGTTTCATTTTCATAAATTCCTAAATACTGATTTCTATTTAGAAGTGAAGTTTCTATGCAGAGTAATAACATGGAAATAGAAGCTAGACAGAAACCATCATGTTGTCTAACTGCTATATACCGTATATACTCGAGTATAAGCCGAGACCCCAAATTTTACCACCAAAAACTGGGAAAAACTATTGACTCAAGTATAAGCCGAGGGTGGGAAATGCATTGGTCACAGACCCCCCCCCAGTATATAGCTAACCAGCCCCCTATAGTATACAGCCAGCCCAGCCTGCCCCCAGTGGTACACAGCCTGCCCCACAGTGGTACACAGCCTGCCCCACAGTGGTACACAGCCTGCCCCACAGTGGTACACAGCCTGCCCCACAGTGGTACACAGCCTGCCCCACAGTGGTACACAGCCTGCCCCACAGTGGTATACAGCCTGCCCCACAGTGGTATACAGCCTGCCCCACAGTGGTATTCAGTTTGCCCCCAGTGGTATTCAGTTTGCCCCCAGTGGTATACAGTTTGCACCCCAGTGGTATACAGTTTGCACCCCAGTGGTATACAGTTTGCACCCCAGTGGTATACAGTTTGCCCCCAGTGGTATACAGCCTGCCCCCAGTGGTATACAGCCTGCCCCCAGTGGTATACAGCTTGCCCCCAGCATTAAAAAAAATAAACTTATATACACACCCTCCGCTGGCCCCGATGTGCAGTGCTGCTCCCCCGATGTCCGCGCCGCTTGTCTTCAGGCTTCCGCGCCCGTCTTCTTTCTTCTGCTGGGCGCCGCCATTGCTCTCTCCCGGCCGGCGCCTAGTATGACGCGCCGCTGCTGACGTCATACTAGGCGTCGCCCGGGGGAAAGACATGGCGGCACCCAGCAGAAGAAAGAAGACGGGCAAGGAAGCCTTGAGACAAGCGGCGCAGACGCCTGAAGATGAGCCGCGCGGACATCAGGGGAGCAGCGCTGCACATCGGGGCCACCGGAGGGTGAGTATATAAGTTTATTATTTTTTAAGTATTTTTTACTCTTGACTCATGTATATTGACTCGTGTATAAGCCGAGGGGACGTTTGTCAGCACATTTTTTGTACTGAAATACTCGGCTTATACACGAGTATATGCGGTATGTTCTGATTCTTGCTGTAAAGATCTTAATGAAATTTAATACGATTGTAATGTTCACTTTCTATGACCACATTGATTTTGTTGTATTATTTGTAACCCCTGTGAAAGTTTAAAACTATTCAACAAAATGTAAGTTGAAAAAAATAAAATATAAACCCACATTCTGATAAAAACACTGAATAAAGTATAAAAACAAAAATGCAACTCTCCACCCTCCCCAAATACTTGATATTGCAGTGTCTGTAAAAATCTGTACAATAAAACAAGGATTACTGGACTTACACGGTATACAGCATTAAAAAAAAAAAAAAAAAGACTTTCAACTATGTTATGTTTTTTAATCAATAACCTTAACAAAAAATGTTCTAAAAAGGTGCTAAAAAAAAAAAAAAAAAAAGGCAAAATATGACTGGTGAAAAGACAAACTCTCCTTGAAAAAAATAAGCCATTGACCAGCTTTGTCAAACGAAAAGTAAAGAAGTAATGCCTCTGGAAAGATGGTGACGCTAATTCAAATAAGATATTCGCCAAATTAGTTTTTAGTTAGGAAAACAGGGTAAAAATAAAACAACCTTGAATGAAGTATCACCGTAATCGTAGTGACCCATAGAATACATTTTTAAATTTAAATTTTTTAAAAAATAGTGTGCATAATTTCATCAAATCGTACCAAATTTTAAAGAGA
This sequence comes from Engystomops pustulosus, assembly GCF_040894005.1. Lineage (NCBI taxonomy): Eukaryota > Metazoa > Chordata > Amphibia > Anura > Leptodactylidae > Engystomops > Engystomops pustulosus. The sequence continues at coordinate 128,606,688 of NC_092417.1, read as the reverse complement.
AAAAGCGATGCAAGCGAGCAAATGACCATTCAATTATAGTATTTAGCAACAACACAAAATATAAAAGTATAAAAGTATATCTTATACCCCTGAGGAAGTCACGCGGAGTGACGAAATGCGTGGGGTCCTTCTCCCCTGCACCCTGCTATCTTAGTTTATCCAGGTTCTACTAAGCAACTGATTGATTTTTTCCTCATATATCACCATTCACCTTAGCCTCCATTATGTGACCATTATGATTATTTATTAGAGTACTCTTTACTAGAGGGCTACTGTGTGGATTTTTTTTACTGCTTATGTATTGAATCTGATGTGTACCTTACTGTATGGATAGGACTTCATTTTGTTGCTTACTTCCACTACAGCGGGGAAAGGGGAGAGTATATGAGGGACATGGCCTTGTACTTCTCCTGTCTTCTCTATAGGTGCTGAATGGGCACCTTTTTAATGGCTTTTATATTTTGTGTTGTTGCTAAATACTATAATTGAATAAAGATTGTGTTTTGATACTGGTCATTTGATGCATTACTTTTTCTCTTTAAAATTTGGTACCGTTATTTTGATGCATGCCCTTGGATACTCTTAGCAGTGCCGGCCTTACATGGCAGACTGGTTCGAGCTGATAGAAAGGCAACAGTGACTGGATTTACAATTATAAAATATATAGTTTCGACTTACATGCAAATTCAACTTAAGAACAAACCTCCGGACCCTATCTTATATGTAACCCGGAGACCGGCCTGTATATGGCAGATTAATAAAACTGAATGTGAATGCCCAGACGAGAATACCCCTTTGATTTCAAAATCTATGTTTAATCCAACTGGTTGTAAAGTGTTAACACAAAATATCCAATTTGCCTCTCACCTATTTAATTTTATCTGCAGATCCTCTGCCCTCCAATCTGCCTTAACTGTTTTCAGCCCAAAAAAGTAATAACCTTTGGGTTTTTCTTATGTGCTTCTTTAAAATGTGCGGACAAACGGTGTGGTGTTAGAGGAGTGGCACTATTAATATTAAAAAAAAGAATATGTTTCATTTCTAACGCACCCTTGCTATAGATCGTAATAAAATTGGGGTCTTTATTGTTTGTCTTAGTATTTTTTACTAGACCTCTATTCTCCTTAATCTTCGAACGAGCCTCCTGCATTAAAGAGTCCGCATAGTTCCTTTCTTTAAATCTACTGATAACGATTTCTACCTCAATCTCTCCCCTTCCCCCCTCATACAATTTCTATGTATTCTCCTTATTTGTCCTTTTATTCCCTCATCTGGGATAAATACACCATATACATACACATACATACATACACATCATACATTACAACAACACATACATACATACACATACATACATACACATACATACATACACATACATACATACACATACATACATACACATACATACATACACATACATACATACACATACATACATACACATACATACATACACATACATACATACACATACATACACATACATACATATACATACATACATATACATACATACATATACATACATACATATACATACATACATATACATACATACATATACATACATACACATACATACATACACATACATACATACACATACATACATACATACATACATACATACATATACATACATACATACACATACATACATACACATACATACATACATATACATACATACATATACATACATACATATACATACATACATATACATACATACATATACATACATACATATACATACATACATATACATACATACATATACATACATACATATACATACATACATATACATACATACATATACATACATACATATACATACATACATATACATACATACATATACATACATACATATACATACATACATATACATACATACATATACATACATACATATATATACATACATATACATACATATACATACATACATATATATACATATACATACATATACATACACACACATTTCTTCAATTAGATGTTATTAAAGAAAAAATTCCTGTGTGAAGATAATTCTCATAAATGTAGTCATATGGTCCCGTAGCAACAAGACTGTATCCATGGATACGGCCACCCCTGCTGGAAGGATTGCACAAGGGAAAAAAAAGTTTCTGAACATTAAATGTCTGAGGAGTTATTGCAGGTCCCACAGTCGTCCTCTAGTAATGATTGCCGAATCAATGTGGTCAGGCAGTACTCAATAGCACATGTCTGCCAATAGCGCTGCCAAAACATGAGGTGATCGGATCCGAGGAAGCCATCTCATTTCTAAGGGTCAACACGGCTACATTTATAAGAAATTATCTTCACACAGGAACATTTTTTTTTAATAACATCCAATTGAAGAAATGTTTACATATGGCAAATTAGTTTAATTAAACATGAATGCCCACATAGGACACAGCCTAAATTGACCATCAGGACACAAGCCTATTTTTCAGACCTAACATGTATCATTATTTTGAGTTTTTTTAATGATACACTGGGGCACATTTACTTACCTGTCCCGTCGCGATCCTCGCTGTGCATTGTCCAACGAGGATTCAGATCTTCTGCGATTCACATAGCCCACGCGCCCGATTTCGGTTCCCCGCCGAGGTCCGCTGGAGTTTATCTTCTTCCTGGTGCATTTGAGTGCTGATCTTGCGACAGAATTTTGTTTTTAAATTCCATAGTTTGTCCGAATCAGCCAGGTTGTCCGACATCCACATCCCCCGATTTGTGTCGCATGCAAGCCGGCACCGATGCGACACATTCCGATCGTGTGCGCCAAAAACCAGGGGCAATTCAGGGCAAAACGGTAAAAAGTTGGCAGTAAATGTGCCCCACTGTGCTTTATGTCAGTGGTAAATGTTAGTTGATATGAATTACATTTTTTGGTAAAAAAAAGTGGAAATGTAGCAAAAAATTTAAAAAATCTGCAATTTTCCAAATTAAAAATGTTTATTTTTTAGACAATCAATGTTACCATCCAAATTACTTAATAAAATTTACCATAGCTCTGCATTATATTGTAATAACTTTGTAAACATTCTTAAATTTTTCTAGGATGTTAGCAGACTTACAAACAGCAATTTTTAGGAAAATTTGGAAATAGTGTTTATGGACTATTGCAATTAAGAAAAAGCTTTTTAAAAGACTTTGCAATAAGAAACCATCACAAATGACTATTCTCAGAAATGCCCCCATCCAGCTATTCAGAACCACATTGAGAAAGTTTGTTAACCCATTTGGTGTTTCACAGAAACTGAAGCAAAATAGAAGTAAAATTTTGAAAACTAATTTTTTCCCACTAATATATTAATTTAGGCCTAAAATGTACAAATTGACAATGGGTTGTAGGAAAAAACACACAACCCAATTTGTAGCACAATTCCTCCTGAGCACAGAAATACCCCACATGTGGGTGTAAACTGCTTTTATGGCATATAGCAGGGCACAGAACAGAACAAACACCATTTGACTATAAGTGGGTAGATTTTCCTGAAACTGTTTTATGCCACCACCTTTTATTTACAAAGAATGCGGGGAATGGAAACATTAAAAAAACCCAATAAGTGACCCCATTTTGGAAACTAAACCCTTCAAGGCTTCCAGGATAAAGCAATAGTAACTTATAGGCCCCATTCCATACTTATAGTAAATTTACAGAATAATGTAACACCACCATATGTGAATCTTATTGAAAACAGCACCCAGAAAGCAGAAATTATTCATCTAGAGGTATATTGAAAGTTTTTGGGGCTAGTAAAATAAATCCAGACAAAATCTATTTGCATATGTTGTTTAGAACACTTTTTCTTTCTGTATTAATCTACGGATATAAGGAAATGTGGTTTTAAATTTTAAGTATAATATCTATTTGTAAATGGCCGACATTGCAATGAAGTTCTGGATCATATTAAAAAAAATAACAAAAATGACAAAATAACAATAAAATTAATATTCCAGCGAAGTATGGTAAGAGCGGAAACAGTCTTTGATCAACAACCCTGGCTTATCTGGGCAAGTGTCACATTGATAACCCGTATCTTTAAGTGTTCGCTTCTTGTATCACACACAGCATTTTTTGTATGGTCGTCTTTTCTTTTCTGTGGGGGGATCTCAGATGGGAAATGTTGTCCTGGCAAAATTCTGCTGGCGTGACTAGTATGGGATGTGCTCACACCCTCTGGCAACAGTAATTGCTTAATTACTTGTTCTTGGTATGCCACGTAAGTTACTTGTTGCCGGGTCTTGCGGCAAATGATAAAGGAATTATACAATGCAGTTTGCACTAAATGCACTGCAACCTTTTTGTACCAACTGCGGGACTTGCACATCGCATTATATGGCTGTAGCATTTGATCGGCTAGATCAACCCCTCCCATGTCTTGGCTGTACTCCTGTATGCAGACTGGCTTGAGGACTGTGGCATTGGTTCCTCTAACAGAAATAGGGGTGCTGTAATCTGCATGGATAGATGTGAGGACAAACACATCTCTCGTCCTTATATCTTGTCAGCATGATGTTACTCTGACACAAGGACTTGTGTCAACCCGCCTCAATTTAAGGGTCACCAGATTTTTTGGGAGGCCTCTTTGATTCCTCCTTATTGTTCCGCAGGCCACTGTTTCTTTTCAAGGAGGCACGGAAAGAGAGGGACAATTGTAAAGAAAAGGAGAATTATTCTCACCGTTAATTCGGTTAATGGGCCGTCATGGTGGACTAATGGAAACCGAATTAACGGTGAGAATAATTCTCCTTTTCCATAGCGTCCCCAATGACGGCCCCAACTGGAGATGTACCAGATAAATAATTAGGGTGGGACAACAGCTTGTAAGACCTTCCTTCCGAAGGACTGGTCTCTAGCACTTTGAACATCTAGCCTATAGTGTTTGGAAAAAGTTAGGTGAGTAGACCAGGTAGCTGCTCCACATATGTCCTCTAATGAGGCGCCCCGTTTTTCCGCCCAGGAGACTGCCACTCCTCTGGTCGAGTGGGCCCTAATAGTCCCTGAAATGTCCAGGTTGTTGGCATCATAAGCTTCTTTGATGACTGTTCTTATCCACCTGGCGATGGATGCTTTTGAAGCTTTCCTGCCCTTGTTCTTTCCTTTAAATTGTAGGAGAATGTTGTTGTCTTTCCTCCAGGATTTGGTAACTTCGAGATAATGTAGAAGATATCTCCTGACATCTAGCGTATGCCACTCCTGTTCTTTGGCATGTTTTGGATTCTGGCAGAAGGAAGGCAGAATAATCTCTTGGTTACGATGAAAAGATGAAGCTACTTTGGGTGTGAAGGCTTTATCTAACATTAGTACAATCTTATCCTCACATAATCTAAGATATGGTTCTTTAATTGACAAACTTTGGATCTCACCCAAACGCCTAGCTGTTGTTATGGCTATGAGAAAGGTAAGTTTTAGCGTCAATTCTCTAAGTTTAACCGTCTCCAGAGGTTCAAATGGTATTTTTGTGAGATAATCCAGTACTAATGAAAGATCCCAATTTGGGATATTCTGTTTTATATGTGGTCTTAGCCTAGCCGTAGCTTTGACAAACCTTTGGATCCATCTATGTTCGGCTAATGGAGTGTCGAAAAAGGCGCTGAGGGCTGAAATCTGGACTTTTAGGGAATTTGTCTTAAGGCCCTTGTCAAATCCTGCTTGCAGGAAGTCTAGCACCTGTGAGATATTAGGGGACAGTTGGTTAGGAGGAGTCCTGCCACAAAAAGACACAAATCTTCCCCATATCCTGGCATAGATTTTGTGGGTAACTGGTTTGCGGCTTGCTTTGAGTGTGGAAATTACCTTGTTTGATAGTCCCCTGGATATCAGCAACATCCTTTCAGGATCCATGCCGAGAGCTGGAGAGCCTGTGGATTTGGATGGTAAACTGGACCCTGGAACAGAAGATTGTTTAGAGGTTCCAGCATGACAGGTTCTTCCAATGCCATCTTCTCTAGCCACAGAAACCAGTTCCTCTTTGGCCACCAGGGAACAATGAGTATAACCTTTGCTTGGTCTTCTCTGATCTTCTGAATCACTCTCGCTATGAGAGGTATGGGAGGAAAGGCATACATTAGAGGTCCGCTCCAGGACTGGCTGAAAGCATCCCTTCGGCAAACCGGAGTATTTGGCTCCAGAGAGAAGAAATGAGGAACTTTTGTATTTTTGCTGGAGGCAAAGAGATCTGTTACTGGTTGTCCCCATTTTTGTGTGAGACTTGAAAAGATGCTCTCGTTTAGACACCACTCGTTGTGGTCTATCGCCTGACGACTGAGATAGTCTGCTACTTGATTCATCTCTCCCTTTAGATGGGTGGCTGAGAGGGAGCGGATTTTGTTTTCTGCCCAGATGAATATCTTTTCCGAAAGACTGAGGAGATCGGGGTTCCTGGTACCCCCCTGATGACGGAGATAAGCCACTGTAGTGGTGTTGTCTGAATAAATTCTTACATGTTTCCCCCTCAAGCTTTGAGCACTTGCTCTTAAAGTCTCTAGAACAGCTCTCAGTTCTCGGAAGTTCGAGGAACGGGATCTGATTGAGGACGGCCATAGACCTTGAACGGGGAGGCCTGCTATGTCTGCTCCCCATCCTGACTGACTTGCATCCGTCCGGATATTTATCACTGGCCAGGGATGCCATGACATTCCTCTTCCCAAGTTGGAAGTATCTGTCCACCACTCCAGGGATTGCTTGACCGCTTCCGAAATCTGGATCTTTTGATTTAGATGTTGGGGATCATTGTCCCAGGAGGCCAATATCCAACTTTGAAGGACTCTGGTGTGACTTTGGCTCCACTGTACACTTTGTATGGAAGTTGTCATAAGACCCAGTATCCTCATGGCTTCCCTTATCGTGCAATGATTTCTTTTTTGAAACATTATAATATGTTGCATTAGTCTTGTTGCTTTTTCTGGCGGTAAAAAGGACATCTGCTGGATCGAATCCAATAATGTTCCTAGAAAGACAACCTCTGTACTTGGGTTTAGTTTGGACTTCTCCAAGTTTATTATCCATCCTAACTGTTGTAGGATCCTCATTGTGATATCCCGGTGGTGTATTAGCTCTTGTTTCGAACCAGCCACCACTAACAGATCATCCAGGTAGGGGATGACTAGAATCCCTTTCCGCCTCAGGAAAGCTATCACTTCGATCATGATCTTCGTGAATGTCCTTGGGGCCGAAGAAATCCCAAAGGGCAGCGCCTTGTACTGATAGTGGACTTCCTCTCCCCAAGGTGATCGCACTGCAAATCTGAGGAATTTTTGAGATTTTTGATGTATTGGCACATGGTAGTACGCATCTCTCAGATCTATCGTACACATGAATGCTCCTGGTTGGATCAGAACGGCTGCCGAGCTCCCTGTTTCCATCTTGAACTTTCGGTATCGTACATACCTGTTCAGATTCTTCAGGTTGCAAATCATCCTGAAAGTGCCATTCGTTTTTTTTTATCAGGAAGAGGGGAGAGTAGTGTCCCTCTTTTAATTGTGTCTGAGCAACCGGGATGATGACATCCAACTGAATGAGTTTTTGTATCTCTGACCACAGCGAGTTTGAGAGGTTTTCTGAGGGCTGCTCTGTCAAAACAAATTTTCTGGGGGGAAGAGAGGTTAGTTCTAGATGGTAACCTTCCTGAAGAATACTTAGTATCCAGGGATTTGATGTTATCGGAGTCCATTGAAAGTGGAACTTCAATAGTCTTCCCCCCACCCTGGCGTCATTGTTTTCTGTACGCTGGGGCAGAGTTGCTGGCACTGAGTAGGAAGCCCCTTCCTCTTCCTCCTTTAGGGTAGCTCCATCTGCCCTGTTTGCCTTTCCCTCTAAAAGGGCTGTTTTCTGTCCTTAGAGTCTCGAAAGGGTTGCTTCCTTTGGCTACTCCTGGATTCCGGAAACCCTTTCTTCCTGTCTGCCGCTTTCTCCAAAAGCGTGTCAAGTTCAGAACCGAATAGGTATTCCCCTTCAAATGGAATACCACATAACTTTGACTTCGATCTGAAATCACCAGTCCACTGGCGAAGCCAAAGTGATCTTCTAACTGAATTCGATAGTGCACCTTCCTTGGCACTTATTCTCACTCCTTCCGCTGAGGCATCTGCGATGAAGGCTGTAGCTGCTCTCAACGTGGAAAATGTACTCAATAACATCTCCCTAGGAGTACCGTCTCTAACATGACCTTCCAATTCGGTAATCCAGTGAAAGAGAGAGTCCTCGCCATGGATGTTGTGGCAATATTTGATTTTAGATTCAACATGGCACATTCCCATGTCTTCTTTAGAAGGTCCGCCTTTCTATCCAGGGGATCCCTTAACTGGATTGCATCCTCAAACGGGAGGTCCGTCTTCTTGGTCATTTTGGTGACCTGGATGTCTACTTTAGGGGTAGCGTTCCAAATTTTGGCTTCCGTTTCATCAAAAGAGAGACGGTTTTTAAATTCTCTAGATATGGAGATTTTGTTCTCCGGTTCTCTCCATTCTTCTAGTATCAGTTCCTTAAGAGTGTCATTTATGGGAAACACTCGCCTCTTCTTAACTTTAAGAAGTCCGAATAATTAATCCTGAATAGATTTGGTCTCTTCTATTTCCTCAATTTTGAGGGTATCCCTCATAGCTTTTAGTAATGGTTCCAGATCCTCGGATGCTAACAAATATCTCGACTCCATTTTACTTGCTGAATTTGAGGGCCCCGGCTCCATATCCATAGATTCTTTGGTCCCTTCTGAGTCTGATGTGGAATCCGACATGGATTCTATAACGCTTTGCTTCTTATGCGGAGGTTCCTGAGGTATGAAAGCTGATATGGATGATGCTATAGATGTTTTAACTTCATCCCTGATAAAACTACGCATTTCATCCACAAATGAGGCTCTCTCTTCTCTGAGTAGGTTATCCACACAGGTTTTACAGACCGGCTTTTTATAGTCCGTAGGGAGTTTCTCTAGGCACATATTACACTTTTTGGAAGTGGTTTTCTTTGTGCCGGACTGATCTTTAGCTCTCACTTTATCCTTCTCCTTTTCCCTGGGCTCCTACCAAGGAGAAGGAGAAGTAATTAGTCCTTAACCGGACACCTCATGTGAAAATATAGGGACATGTGGGTGACCCACCACCCTATCCCCAACTGACCCTACTTACAGGGTTCAAGGATATGAGGTCCAGACTCGAAGCCTCCATGCCATGTGTCTCCATATTCCTAATTTTGGGATCTTGTTATCAGCAAGCCTAAACATTTATAGAAATGTGAGATAGACTGTGACATTTAACCAAGTGGAATATAACAAAGAAGTACCTGAGGTATCTTGAAATGAGGGATATACAGCACAAGCCCCTAAGAGAGATATACACATGTCTATATAGACCTGGATTGTAAATGACACATATGACACATATGAGGTAATCATACAGCATGTTAACAGACCTTGTTGGCTGGAAAATGCTCAGAATAGCGTCCGATCTTAGCGACTACTCTTGTCAGGACCAGAGTGCGACTATTAGACCTCAGATCAACGTGAATACCTTGCTTTTTCAAACTTACCGCTCCACGCTCCTGCTTCCGGGTCGGACGGCGGCCGGTCCACGTGACTTCCGTGATGGACACGCTCCGGGTGTCCTTAGCTGCGCAGAGCCGCGGGCAGAGCCGGAGAAAAAGGCATCTCTGTCTTGTGGCAGAGGAAAGGACCGAAGTCCGATCGAGGCCGAGACTGCCTTAGGGTAAGGGACGATTCCCTGCGCCACTTTGGTCCCCCCTCACCGTCCCAACTACTGGGGATGAGGAGAGACTTCTCTCTACTCCCTGCCCTGTGTAGGGACAGGAAGCCACTGGTGTACGGATGCCGGGGTGGGGTATTTAACCTCTCTGTTTCCTGTCCCTACAGAGGTCAAGGGTCATCCTCCAGTTGGGGCCGTCATGGGGGACGCTATGGAAATTATCAATATAAAGGTGATAGCCTTTACCCAACAGGGGGAATAAAAGATCCCACACAATTTTATCAAATGTGGTCAGAACCAGCTCTCCCCTCCCTCTTGAACTGGGATTGGTCAGACTGGATTCGCTGACCAATCACAGTGATCGTCGGGTAGCGATGGCTGTGATTGGTCCCTGGCCCAATGTCAGTGGTCCCTGGCCCAATGTCAGTGTCGTCACAAACTTCTCACCATGTTTTTACACATGGTGACGCTTTCAATCTAGGGCGATATAGATTGTCTTTTGAGTAAAAAAACTCCAGGTCCAAAAAGTGTAACAATCTATTTCATAGGTAAATGACAGATTACAGCTATTCATATTTAAATAATCTATGAACGATTTAAACATATCCATATCACCAGTCCATAGTATCAGGAAGTCCCCAATATATATTTTATATGTAGAAAAAAAAAACTCTTCTTCTGGTAGAAGATTATCTCCCCCTCAAAAGCCTGAATATATATATTGGTGAAGCTGGGGGCAAATTCAACTCCCATCGCAGTGCCCATGTTTTGGTTGCATACCAGAAAAAATTCCTCTTAAGACAAACTAATGGAATCCACCAAAAACTTTTTGTGACGATCTTTTAGTTCCAATCTGCGGTATGCATGTGTAAAGGGAGGAGACATCACGGCTTCCCAATAAAATATTTCCTTATGGTACATGAAGTTCTTTTAGTTAATCAACAACTTGGAGAGAATCCTTCAAATAAGATCTCATTTTGACCAGATCTCTTTGTAAAAAAGATATCTATATACCAGACAGGCAGCTGAATACTGAACAATTGGGCATCCTGGAGGATGTACTAGATTTTTATGTATTTTCGGGAGATAATAAGTTACCAAAGTTTTAGTGAATTTCTTATAATCATCGGTGGGATTATTCTTAATATTGCAGTCTATGTAATATTTCTGATATATTTATGTATGTCTATTTATATTTGAAATTTATTCATTTATACTTCAGTTGCAAATTAAAAACCTTTATTAAGAGGAGTCATCTGTCCCTGTGATAAAGTTTTGGAACTTATCTTAAAAATTCCTTATGTAAGTTCCCTTTTGTCTTCATTTGATTTATCATGTTTCTTTCTTCCACCTCTCCTAGTTTTACACTGATCGTTGTGTCCCCCCCCCATAAATTGAGGAGGGTTTTTAAAATCCATTACACTTTTCCCTAAAAAAAGATCTCCCTTCACATTATTTCTGAACTCGTTTTTCCAATGGTGTCTAAAGTATAGTTTATCTTGTAGAGGTCTCAATTGGTGCTCCTCTCTCCCACCATAGGTTCTACACTCCTCTTTCTTTCAAAATAAGGGAGTCCCTGTCCCGATGTACCTCTCAGGTAGTTGAATTCATAATAAGGTCTACCTCCTCTCCACGGTGGATATCCCTCATATGCCCTTCTCTGGGTGCATTCCTAATAATTCCGTCTACCCCCATTATACATCCTATTATGCTGGTGCAATTCTCCTCGATACTGTAGGTATCTTGGAGCTTGGTAATAAAAAGTTCTTTTGGGGAGAGATCTGAAACCACTTCCCTGCATACCTTCTTCTTTAATAGTTCTACTGATACCGTTGTCCTCATACATCAAATTTGATTTACATTGGATTTGCAGTCCCCCTTTCCCCTCCTACATCCTCCTTTTTCTGTATTTCTTCATCCTTACTTCATTCTCAGCCTTTCTGGTGTTCTACTGGCATATATGATCTAAATGGTTCTAGTTTCTCTTTTTTCTTTCTTATGTCAATAATAAATAACCTAGGATTACACGAACATTGATTTAGAAAAGCCTCCTATCAGGCACAAGGGGTAGTAGACCCACTGGACCACCACGGACGATGATGCAAGCCAACAACTGGGAGCGGAATCTAAGTGGCACCTCGATTTTAACCAGAGCCCGCCGCAAAGCATTTTGGACTAGCTGTGGCATGGTACCGCCAGGTCGCTCCACAGGCTTGACTTTATTCGCGGTGGCGGCCGAGGCATAGTACAAAGTCATAAGGCAGAAGAGTGGTCGGTAAAAGAAGAAGGTCGAGACAGGCAGCACAGGATCGGAGTCGGGACGGGAAATCAGAATAAATCGCCAAGGGCTTGGAATATAGTTTTCTCTCAGGCATGGAAACACAAAGATCTGGCAGGGAACACAGGAAACGGCTGGGAATTTAACAGAATTGGCCAATTATCAGCACATTGGCCTTTAAATTTCAGGAAGCCTACGCGCACACTCCCGTCCCGCCGGAGTCAGCACTGAATCGCAGCGAGGTAAGTGAGTAAGCAGGTGGACCGGGGCAGTGGAGAAGGGCACAGGTGGCCTGTGACCCGGGAGATGGTTTGCAGGAGCACCTGTGAGACCTCCCAAGCTAATAAATCATGAGTATATGTCTCACTGGTACTCAAAAGGGAGTTGCCGTCTCAATTCCTCCGGGATGATTCCCTCCTTGATATATGTTTCCCAAGAGGCTATGTTCCACGGGGTGTTAATATTTTTGACCTCAGATCTCCAAGTTCTTAAAATTAGTTTCTAGATCATCCGATTTATGGGCAAGTTCCAATCGATCAAAGACATTTGTTGCAAATTCACTAAAGTTTTGCGAGAGGCGAACAGGCAACATCAGTCTCTGGCTCAAATATATTTTTAAAAGTAATTTTCATTAGCAAATATGCCCTTTCTTTATCCACCAAAAACAGTTCCAAATAGTCCATAAAGGAACTAGCATGCAATGCTGGACATTTACCATCGAACAAACTAATGGTAGATGTCCTTTAACTCCTTCCCGACTTGCGTCGTACTAGTACGGCGCAAGCCGAGTCCCGGTGCATAGAGAGGGCTAGCGGGCCGAGCCCTCTCCATAGCTGGTAAGCCTTTGCTGCATATTGCAGCAAAGGATTACCGGTAACACCCGACAACCCGAGGCTACTTAGTTTTAACTCATTCATTACAATGTGCCATCAATAAAAAGTTTTATAAAAAAAACGCACAGTCCTAAAAATTATAGCAATGAAAACGCCTTGAAAAGTCACAAAAAATTACACCACCCACAGGTCTGTCCACTGAAGTATGAAAAAGTTATTGGCGTCAGAAGATGGCAAAATTAAAAAAAAAAATTTGCAAAGGAGGTTTTAATTTTTGTAAATGTATGAAAACATTACAAATCCTATACAAATTTGTTATCCCCATAGTCGCACTGACCCAAAGAAGAAAGTAGACATGTCATTTGGGGTTCACAGTGAAAGCTGTAAAGTTCAAGCCCACAAGAAAACGTTGCAAATTCAATTTTTCACCATTTTCACTGCATTTGGCATTTTTTTCCCGCTTCCCAGTACACGACATGGAATATTAAATACCGTCACAATGAAGTGCAATTCGTTACGCAAAAAATAAGCAATCACAGAGATTTTTATGTGGAAAAATTTTTAAAAAATTATAGATTTTTGAGAGTGGGGAGTGAAAAATGGAAGTGAAAAAACTATAAAGGGGTTAATGAAATCTCATAAATTACCCCCATTTTGTCTTAACATCTAAAGGGTTAACAAATGTCTTAAAAGTGGTATATAACTTAATGAGCGGTGTAGTTTCTGTGATGGGGTAATTTACAGGGTTTTACCATTATTTAGGCCTCCCAAAGTCACTTGAAAGCTGAGAAGGTCCCTATATATATGTTTTGGGGATTTTCTTCAAAGTGTGAAAAATCTCACAAAATTCTAAGCCTTATAACATCTTAGAAGACTGATATGAAGTCAACATAAAGCAGACATGCGGAAAAAGTTATTTTGGTTGTATTACGATCTGTCTGAAAATTTTTAATTTTTTTTCTAAATTTCAGTATTCCATAGCTGATGCAAAAAATGTCATCCAACTTTTTAAATAAATATAAAGCATGTTGGGGCACAATTACTAAAAACAATGCAAACTGCACTACCAGGAGTTTGCCTGGGTAGGGTGCAGAGGGCACCAGATTCATGATTTGTGGAGCCTGCACTTCGTGAATCTTCATGCTCCGACAGAGCGCAGTAACTTCTTACCTACATATACAAGCAGTTTGTGCATAAAAGAATATGCAAAGTCTAATAGAAAACAAGCGCAAGGTCCTTAGTAAATGTGACCTATTGTGTTAGGAGAAAAGAAAAACAGCCTCAAACTTCCCTTGATATGTTAAAGCGTTATTACCACATGTTTTCCTGGGCACTCTAGCAGTGCATTCCTTTCCAGCACTTATTTAATATTCCGAGCAACGCCGGGAGCTACAGTTAGTAGGTGAATGTGTTAGAATCCAATCTCGACAACCATGCCCCCACCAAAAACCTCCCAACACAACCGCTTAAGAGAAAAAATACCTTTGTGGAATATTCTTTTGGACAGCCCATGTTGACATCTATCGCAGCAACATCATTTTCTCTGCACAGAAAAAAAAACAGATATAATAAAAAGAATATCATCAAGTAATACTGTATCAATACAAGATCCATAAACATTAAATATATTAAAATGCAATTGTCATTACTGTATTACAGTGTCTGGGATTTTTCAGGAATATATTTAGAATATACTCTATTAACAAATTCTGCATACTTCTAGCCTGTGCAAAAGCTGAGCCATGAGTTGTGGCTTGCACCTGCTACCCTCATGTCCCAGTGAAGCAGCAGGACTGCATTTCCTTTAAGGCCATACCAGAGCCCTGATGGGGAGGCAGTGGGGGGGGGGGGGGGTGTTAAACCCAGACGCACTTGCCCAGATTTTCAGCAAAAAAATATGATTAAACATGTGTGCAATATGCACACAGTATTGTGCTGTGGGACCTGTAATGCCATCATTTAAAGACCCCGCTGCAAGGGACGCTATAGCAAACATATTTTTATAGAAAAGAAAACATCTGATATAGCCTGCTAGCTGAAGGACCTGCTTCTCCATTGCATAGCAGCCAAAGGAAACAGGAGGGATGCTGACTGGGGCGGGTGAGATGCGAGAGCAGACCTCTGGGGGAGGCTACCCAAGTGAGGTGCTTGGATAGACCTGGGGGGGGGGGGACCTAATGGTCTGCTCAGTCGGTGTCCATTATTACGAACATCTGTCCCTGGGCCACAATTACTATATTTTGTCTCCAGTATTATGTGCCTGCTCAAGGGGGTCTTTATTTTTATTGCTTCTTACAATTTCCATCATCATTATTATTGTCTGGTCTGAGAACTGTATTTGTAGACTGTTCTGGGTTCTATTAGTTATTGTACAAATGCAGTATGCAGCATTATACACTAGTGGTTTTTGTGGTGGCATTTTGTGCTGTACTGTGGTTTTTGGTGCACCTAGGGTTCTGGTTACTAGTGCGGCCCTTTGCAGTTGAGTGGTGGCCTTGGGACCGATAATGGTTGTGCACCCCTACTCTAAGGTCTTTACTAAGGTCATGCTGTGAATGAGCACCATTAAAGAGTGCTTGTACTCTGTCTGCATGTTGTGCGTCTAAGCAGGCTGAATAAGGACAAGACCCTGTCTGAATACAGACAAGAGCCTGTCTCGTTGCCAGATTCTCAGATTGGGATTGTATTCTTAAAAGTCCTGTAGTATTGAATAGAGGGTTGTGCGTTAGCAGCCAATCTTGTGACCGAAATATCCTTATACAATAAAATTCAAAATTCAGTCATATCATCATAATATAAGAGTTGTAGGAATGTTACTATATTCCCCTACCACTACTGCTGAATTGCTAGTATTACTGTAATGGCCCTGAACAATATTGGCTACTGTGGAGGAACTGTTACTATGCTAACTACAGTAGGTGATGTTTTAGTATATTGACTACTGTAAGGACATTGTTACTACTTTAGCTGCTCTTGTGGCCCTGTGGCCAATGTGGGGGGCCGTGTTACTACCTGTGGCCACTGTGGGGGACCGTGTTACTACGTTGGCCACTTCTAGGGGCCGTGTTACTATGTTGGCCACTGTGGGGGGCCGTGTTACTACGTTGGCCACTGTGGGGGGGGTCGTGTTACTACGTTGGCCACTGTGGGGGACCGTGTTACTACGTTGGCCACTTCTAGGGGCCGTGTTACTACGTTGGCCACTTCTAGGGGCCGTGTTACTATGTTGGCCACTGTGGGGGACCGTGTTACTACGTTGGCCACTTCTAGGGGCCGTGTTACTATGTTGGCCACTGTGGGGGGCCGTGTTACTACGTTGGAAACTGTGGGGGGCCGTGTTACTACGTTGGCCACTGTGGGGGGCCGTGTTACTACGTTGGCCACTGTGGGGGGCCGTGTTACTACGTTGGCCACTGTGGGGGGCCGTGTTACTACGTTGGCCACTGTGGGGGGCCGTGTTACTACGTTGGCCACTGTGGGGGCCGTGTTACTACGTTGGCCACTGTGGGGGCCGTGTTACTACGTTGGCCACTGTGGAGGCCGTGTTACTACGTTGGCTACTGTGGAGGCCGTGTTACTAAGTTGGCTACTGTGGAGTCCATGTTACTACGTTGGCTACCGTGGAGGCCATGTTACTACGTTGGCTACCGTGGAGGCCATGTTACTACGTTGGCTACTGTGGAGGCCATGTTACTACGTTGGCTACTGTGGAGGCCATGTTACTACGTTGGCTACTGTGGAGGCCATGTTACTACGTTGGCTACTGTGGAGGCCATGTTACTACTTTGGGTTCTGTGGAGGCCATGTTACTACGTTGGCTACTGTGGAGGCCATGTTACTACGTTGGCTATTGTAGGGGACATGTTATTAAGTGGGATACTGTGGGGGCCATGCTACTACATTGGCTACTGTGGGTGACCTTGGATTTAGTGCTATATTATACCATTGATTCAGACTGAGCGCAGGATTTAACATTTAAATTGTCTCGCAAGCCCAAGCACTTACATGCACCACTAAAAAGATGGTGAACTCTGTCAGACCTGAGTGGGGAAGCGACACATGCAGGATATCAGGCGCACAATCTTAGTGAATCGAGGCACAGTGGATTATTGTCAGATAATGCACTTTTGGTGAACTCCAGCAGCCAGGTATGTAAATGTGCCCCATTGTGATCAATACTATGCAACATCATTTGTGTGTTTTACACTTAACAATTAGGGAGAGCCTGGTATTTTTTAGTCCTAGAAAAAATTTCCTCTTCTGGGCCCAAGTTACTTAGTGTGACATTAATGCAAAATAAAAAAAAAGTGTATCAGGAAATATAGAATATTATTGATCGCCAACCATCTGGCATACTTTATGTAAGTTATACAGAATCAGGAAACCAGGAATGAGGCTAAATATGCAAGTTTCAAGTTGCTGGACCACTATATTGTAAAATAACATGACATTGAAAGGAAAGCTTGAGTTCAAGCTCTATGACCACAGAAAATAAAGTAGTAGCACACTCTAAGCTACATGAAGTAGTAATAAAAGTTCATACAACCCAGGTCTTAATAACATGTACAGGCGGTCCCCTACTTAAAGGAAATCTACCACCAGTACGAAGGATTGTAAACCAAGAACACTGACATACTGGTGTGTGCCCCTTCTGGCAGGATCTGCTATTCTTTTATCTTCTTATAAAGAAGCACAGCTTCCAAGCCCGTGTATACACGGCATGAAGAGATCGAGAAGGTAATAACATGTCTATATTTTTTTGCAGTTTCCTGAGTCGGAACGTGTTGCCAAATAAAATACAATACAAGTAGATATCAAACGATTGACAGTTTTCTTGAGTGCCAGGAATTCCATAGTCCATTGTTTACTGGGTTCTTTCACATGTTTTAAAGTCCTTACTCTATTTCCTAGAACGATGAGTGGGTCTGGGACGTAGGAAGAAACCAGCTGCTGATACATGTTTACTATACACGCCAACTCATAGCACAATAAGGTGAGAGTCAAATCTGCCCAACAATCTTTTGGTTTGATTATATGAAAATGTACTTCAATACAACAGCGCTTTTGCAGATTTTTTTTCTCTGTTTCACTCTGACCCTGAGGGATTTTTTATCTATAGATGGTAGAGTACCCAGGTTTGTTTCACATTATGATTCGTAAAATACAATCAAATATGATGAAAAAACATTAAACAGAAATATGGACTTGAATTAAAACAATGGTAAAAGTAATACATTAGTCTATGCAGGGAAAACTCGTTTCACAAAAATAAATTATTTCACATATTGCTATTGATTAGAGTCGTCAAACATTAATGCTTAGTACCCATTGCCTTGCTTTATATGCATTGCTAATTTTAACTCCCTCACTTTCCTTTGGGACAATATGAACACACACACACTAAACTTACATGAATTTAGCAACAGCCAGGGCTCTTTCTGGATCGGCAGTCCCCTATAATAAAATATAGGACATTTTAAAAGAATATACACAAGTAAAGCACGTGTTTTTTGTTTTACTGTTTTTACAATATGTTTTATGTTAAAAAATCCTAATAGTCAAAATGAATGAATACAAACAAGAAAAGTTCATAGAAAGTACATACAGCGACAAAGTGCTGAAAGTATGGTTCTCTTTTGAGAGCAACTTATACTACTAGAACATACTAGAAAAAAAATAAAAATAAATAGGTAGTGGTCCTGATGCTAGTTTGTTGCCCTCAAACAGTCTCCTCCATGTCTCCTGGTGTAGTGGCCTATAACCAGGTATCTGCTCCAGGCTCCAGACATTGTGCCGACAGATTACCTTCTTGCCACAGATCGCCTTGATGTGTCATCATGGATGAGCTGTACTACCTGAATAACTTCTGTGGGTTGTAGGCGCCTCATGCTACCTCTAGGGGTGAGAGCAATGACAAAATGCAAAAATGACCAAAACAAATGAGAGTAGAAAAATGGTGAATTAGTACTCACCGGTAATTCGGTTTCCATCTAGTCCTCCATGACGGCCCACTTGGAGGATGCCCCTTGACCTCTGTAGGGACAGGAAGCAGAGAGGTTAAAAGCCTCCCCCCCGCATCCTCCCGCCAGTGTCTACCAAATAGCTACACCGGAGGAAGGTAAAAGAAAAAATTTTATTTGTATGTTAAATATTCACATACATTTACAGTATAGCAAAACATAGGGAGGGAAAATATATAGGCCGTCATGGAGGACTAGATGGAAACCGAATTACCGGTGAGTACTAATTCACCATTTCCAAAACGTCCTCCATGACGGCCCACTTGGAGATCTACCAAATAAGTAGAAACTCTAGGGTGGGATGACTGCTTGTAGAACCTTCCTTCCAAAGGAGAGGTCCTGAGACCCCGGTAGGTCCAGGCGATAATGTTTTATGAAGGTCGAAGGTGAGGCCCAGGTGACTGCCTTGCAGATCTGCTCAAGTGATGCGCCTCTTCTCTCAGCCCAGGAGGCCGACATAGCCCTGGTGGAATGAGCCCTTAGATTGGTAGGAACCTCTTTCCCTTGTAGCGTGTAGCAGGTGGAAATAGCCAACTTCAGCCATCTTGCTATCGACGTTTTGGAGGCTTTTTTCCCCTTATTTTTCCCCTGGAATTGAATGAACAAGTTATGATCCCTGCGCCAGGGTTCTGTAGCCTGCAAATAAGCTAACACAACACGTCTTACATCCAGAAGATGCCACGAGGCTTCCTCATTAGAAGAAGGATCCTCGCAGAAGGATGGAAGGGTAATCTCCTGATCCCTGTGGAATTTGGATACCACCTTGGGAACGAAGCCAGGATCTAAGGTAAGAATAATACGGTCAGGAAGAATGCGGATATAGGGTTCTCTGATGGAAATAGCCTGAAGTTCCCCCAATCTCTTGGCTGTAGTAACAGCAATCAGAAGGGTAGTCTTTAGCGTTAAGTTTTTAATGTTGGTACTATCCAGAGGTTCAAATGGAGGTCTGGAAAGTGCATCTAAAACTAAGGTGAGATCCCACGTAGGGGTCTTCCTAAGGACTTGCGGTCTGATTCTGGAGGAGGCTACAATGAATCTTTTGACCCACCTGTGGTCTGCAAGGGGAAAATCGAAAAATGCGCCCAGGGCCGAGACCTGCACCTTCAGAGTGCTAGTGGATAGGCCCAACTCCAATCCTTTCTGCAGAAAGTCCAGGATCTGGAAAATATTTGGGTTAGGTTGAGATGGGGGATTGTCCCCACAAAAAGTCACAAATCTCTTCCAAATTTTGTGATAAATTCCTACTTGCCTTAAGTGTGGATACCACCGCTCTGGAAAGACCCTGCGATCTTAAGAAGTCGGACTCAGGATCCAGGCCGCTAACTGAAGCTTCTCCGGGTCTGGATGCAGAATAGGACCCTGGTGCAGAAGGTCCTTCCTTGGAGGCAGTATCACTGGTTGCTGGATGGCCAGGGATGTCAGCAGAGGGTACCAGCCCTTTTTTGGCCAGTTCGGGCAGATGAGTATTACCCTTGCCTGGTCCGTAAGGATCTTCCTGAGGACCCTTGCGACCAAGGGAATAGGGGGAAAGGCGTAGGAGAGAGGTTCGATCCATGGGTGACTGAAAGCGTCTAGTCGATCCTTCGGCTCCCTTGCCTCCAGAGAGAAGTATAGATGACACAATGAGTTCTCTCTTGTGGCGAAAAGGTCGATTCGCGGAGTGCCCCAAAGATCTGTCAACTGGCAGAAAATTTCCTGATTTAAACACCATTCGTTGGGAGAGACCACTCTCCTGCTGAGGAAGTCTGCCTCCGTGTTCAGGACTCCTTTTAGATGAGTTGCAGAAAGAGAGAGTATGTTCTCTTCTGCCCAGGAAAAGATGGTGCGAGTCAGGGAGGAGAGAGCTACCGACCTTGTACCTCCTTGTCGCCTCAGGTAAGATACCACCGTGGTGTTGTCTGTCAGTATGTGGACGTGCTGATTCTTCAGAAGAAGAGGATTGGTCCTTAAGGCTTCCCAGACGGCTCGTAGTTCCCGATAATTTGATGGTTTCTTTGCTAGTGAAGGGGTCCAGGATCCCTGGGCGTAATGCGAGGGGAAGACTGCTCCCCAGCCCAGGCTGCTTGCATCGGTCGTGATGGTAAGACACGGAAGGCAGTGCCAAGGAACCCCTTTTTCCAGATGCTTTACCTCCAACCACCATTGCAGATCTCTTTTTACCGAGGATGGAATGGTGATCTTTTTGTCCAATCCCGAGGTTCTCCGGTTCCAAGAACGGAGGATCCAACTCTGTAGAGTACGACAATGGCTCTGGCTCCAGATGACAGATGGAAGGCAGGCCGTAAGAAGACCCAGGATCTTTATAGCTCCTCGGACTGTAATGGAGGTTCTTCTTCTGAAGGAGCGGATTTGAAGCCTTAGACCGTCGGCTTTTTCCTGAGGGAGAAAGGACATCATAAGAGTAGAGTTTAACATTACTCCTAGAAACTTTTTGTGCGTGGAGGGAGACAGATCTGACTTTTGGGTGTTGATTAACCACCCCAGATCTGAGAGTTTCCTCATGGTAAAATCTCTTGCGGTAATAAGATCTGATCTGTCTCTTCCTATAATCAGAAGGTCGTCTAAATATGGAACGATAGACACCTTCTCTAGCCTCAGGAAGGCAACAACCTCCGCCATGATTTTTGTAAAAACTCTCGGAGCTGAGGAAATACCAAAGGGGAGAGCCCGAAACTGAAAGTGGAGGATAGAGCCCTCTGGAGAAAAGACTGAAAATCTGAGGAATCTTTGAGAAGAGTAGTGAATTGGAACGTGGTAGTAGGCGTCCCGAAGGTCTATTGTGCACATATAGTGGTCGGTATATATAAGCTGAGTAGCGGATCTTACCGATTCCATATGAAATCGCCTGTAGGTGATGAAGCTGTTTAGGGATTTCAAATTTATGATCAGCCGATTCGATCCATTGGGTTTTTTGACCAGGAACAGTGGAGAATAGAAGCCCGTCCTTTCTTGGTCTTGAGGAACTGGAACCACCACTCCCGAATGGATGAGGGATGAAACTTCCTGCCAAATAAGAGAATGGGTAGAAGAAGAGGTAGAGGGGGATGGAGAAATAAATCTTGAAGGGGGGTAGGTGCTGAATTCTATTCTGTAACCAGACCTGACAATATTCAAGACCCAAGGGTTTGAAGTAATATCTGTCCATTGAGTGGTGAATTCTAGGAGACGCCCCCCCACTCTGGCGTCACTGCTTCTTCCCCCCCGAGTTGTCTGGGGGATTAGAGAACAGGAACCCCCTACCTCTGCCTCCCTTAGGGTAGCTCCAGCGCCCCTGTTTACCTTTCCCACGAAAGGAATCTTTAGGGTTCTTGAAGGGGCGAAAGGAAGGTTTCCTGGAAGATGCTCTGTTTTCAGGAAACCCCTTCTTCTTGTCAGAGGCTTTTTCTAAGATGGCGTCCAACTCTGGACCGAAGACGAAATCACCTGTGAATGGTATGCTGCAGAGTTTGGACTTCGAGCGTATATCACCGCCCCACTGTTTGAGCCATAAGGCTCTTCTTGCTGCATTTGTTAAAGCCCCTTCTTTTGCAGCGAAGCGAACACCTTCGGCGGAGGCGTCCGCCAAGAACGCGGTGGCAGATCTTAAAAGTGGAATGCTGTCCAGTAGAGATGCTCTGGGAGTACCCTCTCTAATATGTGACTCCAGTTCATTCAGCCAGAAGTAGAGGGTCCTGGCAACGGATGTAGCAGATATGTTGGATTTTAAACTAAACATCGACGTCTCCCAGGCTTTTTTAAGAAGAGCGTCAGACTTCCGGTCCATGGGATCCCTGAGTTGTGCAGAATCCTCAAAGGGAAGGTCTGTTTTTTTGACCACCTTCGTCACCTGCACGTCTACCTTCGGGACTGAGTCCCAAACCCTGGAGACCTCCTGATCAAAGACAAGGAGTCTCTTAAAGCTTTTGGAAGTTAGGATCTTTCTTTCTGGGTCCTTCCATTCCTCCGTGATTAACCCTTTCAAGGTTTCGTTAACAGGAAAGACGCGTTGTTTCTTAGCCCTTAGGCCCCCGAACAATTCGTCCTCCCTAGACATACAGGGAACCTCCTCTTCAATGTTAAGTGTCTCACGGATCGCCTTCAAGAGGTTATCCAGATCTTCTATCTGAAACAGGTGACGGGAATCCAATTTTTGACTAATGTCCTGGGAATCTTGCTCCTCAGTATCCACTAGGGAACAGGACGGACCCTCAGAGTCATAGTTTTCTTCATCAGAAGAAGAGATATCCGCCAGTCTAGGTTTTTTAGGAGGGGGATCTTTTTGTGTCGCTGACGCCACTGATGCTACCACCTTATCTTCAATAAAGGATTTTAGCTCATCCATAAATGATGCTTTTTCACCCCGCATAAATTCATCAATACAGGGCCTGCATATAGGTTTTGTGTATGATTCGGGCATAACCTGGACACACATATTACATTTCCTAGCAGAGGTCCTACTCTTCATAGTACGGTCGGACTTGCTGGATTTCTCAGACCTTTCAGGTCTGTCCTCTTTGCCTTTCCCCTTAGGCCCTTGATCCTTATCCTAAGGGGGAAAGGTGAGGAAAGTAACTAACTTGGGGTTCACTATGTATCATAGATACTATGAGAACATGCCATACAGCACCACTTACATGACCAGGAGGGTGGAGTAGGCCCAAGTCTGCCTCATCAGCCATAACAACAAAGTCTGGGACGGCAACCAACCAACAGCACGCTGTATAATCACAAACGGACGCCGAAACAGACAACCGGATGTTTTAAATACCTTATCGGGGAGCCCATCCCCCATGCAGGTGGCAATCTGCTGTTGCTGGTGGTTTTCGTGACGCTGCGGCCCCACTTCCGGTCGCGGCCGGAAGTCGTCACGGAGAGCAAAGGACGCCTGGGAACGGAACCTCCCCCAGGCGCCGCGCGTCCTCGCGTGAGCCCGAGTCGGCCGCGGGTGAAGGACGGATGCCGGATCCGCCGGGACCAGGGAGGAAGCATCCGGCCGCGGTCCCAATCCGGAGGGGAACTACAGCCTGCAATAGGCTGGCGTAACCCCAGGTAAGTATAAAAATAGAAAAAAACGTCCCTCCCCCCCCACTTGGAGGAGAGAGAGACCCTCTCTTGCCTGCCCTCTGTAGGGACAGGAAGACACTGGCGGGAGGATGCGGGGGGGAGGCTTTTAACCTCTCTGCTTCCTGTCCCTACAGAGGTCAAGGGGCATCCTCC
Organism: Engystomops pustulosus; assembly: GCF_040894005.1. Classification (NCBI taxonomy): domain Eukaryota; kingdom Metazoa; phylum Chordata; class Amphibia; order Anura; family Leptodactylidae; genus Engystomops; species Engystomops pustulosus. The sequence continues at coordinate 128,582,641 of NC_092417.1, read as the reverse complement.
AAGTGGGCCGTCATGGAGGACGTTTTGGAAATAGGCGGTGATCCCCACCTACAGAAACTCTCCTTTATAGATGTTGTCTTGCTACCTGTTTGTTCCATTTGCACAACAGCAAGAGAAACCGATACACAATCATTGTTGATTCATAAGTGAACAGATGGATTTCACAGAAGTGCCCACAATGCAGAAGGGAGTGGGCTGACATTACCAATCTGAAAAAGTGCACTAGGAGCCAAAACAAACGCAGCAGTGTTATACTGTTAGCATTACTTTAGTAAGCAGCTCCTAGTGCCCCTTTTCAGGGAAACAGGTCCTCTTTAAATGAGCCATAGTTGGCATCAGTTACCTATATTTGAAAAAGAGAATTGTTATTTAAATGGTCCATCTAAGGCTATATTCACATGATGTATACCCGTAGTACGGCGGTCATACATCGGCACCGGGGAGAGAAAGAGGGAATGAGCGCCGCTCAAACCCGCCCCTCTTCATAGCGATATACGGCGCCGTATTAAGGGGAAAGATAGGACGCATGGTATGGTGAAGCACGTGAGCCCATTGCCGAGTATGGGGGATGTATATACGCCATTTATATATCCCCCATACGTTTGTGTGAATATAGCCTTACTCCTATGGAGTGACAATGGCTTCTGATGTTTAATTATTCCCGCCTCCTTCGGGTGTCAAGAGCCGTGACGTCACCAAGCTCTCGGCACTTATCGCCGGCCAGCTGTGCGAGACTTGGTGTCTGTGCATACGCAATAAGTCCCGAGAGTTTGGTAACGTCATGGCTCTTGGCACCTGAAGGAGGACGGGTAATATGAAGGAGGCTGGAATAATTAAACTTCGGAAGCCATCGCCAGCTCAAAGATGAAGTACGGTAGCCCCGGATGGCTCATGTACATATGTAAGAAAATGTTTTTTTTAGGGATGCTCATACCAGCCATAACTCATCTCTTTAGCCATTCACTATCCACGGGTATTTTTCCATCTTCCAATAAATATGCAACTGTCACACCCATCCTAAAGCCATCTCCGGACTCTCCTCCTCCGCTGAACTATCACCCTATCTCACTACTTCAAATTTCTTCAAAACTCCTGGAATAACATGTCCATCTACAACTACCTTCCTACCTTTCCTCCTACCAGCTCTTTAAATAAAACTGCAATCTGGATTTCAACCCAATCACTCTACTGAGACTGCCCTGAACCAAAGTCTCCAGTGGCCTACTGTCATACTCTGGCCTAGGACAGCTCATTACATGGTTTTAACCCCTTAAGGACGCAGGGTTTTTCGGCTCATTTCTCGCTCTCCAACTTCAAAAATCCATAACTTTTTCATTTTTACGTGTACAGACCTGTGTGAGGGCTTATTTTGTGCGCAACAAGTTTTACTTTCCCGTAATGTTATTTATTTTAACATGCCGTGTACTGCGAAGCTGAAAAAAAATTCCAAATGTGGAAAAATTGAAAAAAAAAAAAGCACGTGCGGCACGTTCTTGTGGGCTCAGTTTTTACGACTTTCACTGTTCGCTCCAAATAGCACGCCTACTTTATTCTTTGGTCCGGTGCGATCGCGGTGATACCAAATTTATATAGGTTTTATTGTGTTTTAATAGATTTTCAAAAATTAAACGAATGTGTACAAAAAAGAAAAAAAATTTTTTTGCCATCTTCTGACGCTAATAACTTTTTCATACTTTGGCGCACGGAGATGTGTGAGGGGTCATTTTTTGCGAAATGAGGCTACGTTTTCATTGCTACCATTTTGAGGTCTGTGTGACATTTTGATCATTTTTTATTTCATTTTTTATGTTATGTAAAAAGGTGTAAAAGTCGCATTTCGGACATTTGGGCGACATTTCCCGCCTCGGAGGTCACCGCCACCCGTAACCGTTTATATTTTGATATATCGGGCATTTTGGGACGCGGCGATACCTAATATATATGTGATTTTTACTGTTTATTATGTTTTATATCCGTTCTAGGGAAAGGGGGGTGATTTGAACTTAATATTTTATTATTTTTTAAACTTTTCTTATTTTTTTTTTCACTATTTTTTAGACCATCTAGGGTACATTAACCCTAGATAGTCAGATCGCTCCTACCATATACTGCAATACTTCTGTATTGCAATATATGGCATTTTTGCAGCACATTCATTACAATGAGCCACCGGCTCATTGTAACGAATCTGCAGATGCCAGATAGTCTCGGGTCAAACGAAGACCCGAGGCTACCATGGAAACCGATTCCCCCCCCCCCCCGATGACGTTCGGGGGCGCGGCGATCGTAATAAAGATGGCGGCGCGCGGCGACTTTGCCGGCGGCGTTGAAAGGGTTAATAGCTGCGATCAGTGCAAGCTCCGACCGCGGTTATTAGTGGTGGGGGTTTGCTGCAATATGCAACAACCCCCACCTCTGTATGAAGAGGACTCAGCCTGTGAGCCCTCTTCATACATCCATTATACCTCTGCGCCGTAGAGCTACGGCGCAGATCGTTAAGGGGTTAAATACCACTCAAACAGTTGATACACAGATCTACTGTATATTTCTGGCCCAGATATCTCCTTTCTTCTAGCCATAATTACAGTGAGCCTACAGTGTGCCATATCCTCCTCCTCTTCCTGTTTTCTTAAAGTTAACATGGACAAAATGTAACTCAATCTTTCCTCTACCCAACACATCCCTCCCACCAGACATAAGGGTCACAATTCATGGCTCCACACTCTCCGTTCCCTAAAGTCCTCTGCCTTGGAATCATCTTTCACTCTGCCCTATCCTTTAATCCTTAATAAAAACTGCTGCCTCTATCTCAAGAACATCTCTTGAATCCGACCCTTCCTCAACCAAGAAGCTACAATATTTCTAGTCCATGTCCTCAAAAACCCTTGCTTGGAACATTCTTCTCAGGGGTCTCCCAACTAACACTCTAACGCCCCTCCAATCTATCCTTAACTCTGCTGCCCAACTAATCCATCTGTTTTCTCGCTTTTTCCTATGCCTCTCCGTGCACAGCAAATTTAATTAAAAAATACTAATCATGACTTATAATGCTATCCATAACCTGTCCCCTCCATATATCTCTGAACTAAGAAGTCAATATCGTCCCACATGTAATCTTTTTTTCCTCACAGAACCTTCAGTTTCATTCAATTAAGATACACTCTTCTCCATTTTATCTCCCATACTCTGTCACCCTCTACCAATATGTGTCTGGCTGTCCCAATCTTTCCAAACCTTCATAAGTAATCTGGAAACCCACCTGTTCAGGATCACCGGCAAATACACAATAACTCCACTGCCCTGCTCCCTCGCCTTGTTTAACCATCTACCCTCCCATATAGATTGTGAGCCCTCACGGGCAGTTGTCTCCTGATCGCTGTAGTCTTGTAGTTGTACTTGAATTTGTGGATGGAGATGTGGAAAGGACCAATCTACTGAATGTAGCCTTCTCAACTGTCTTTACTCTGGAAAATCCCATGGTGGAAGATATAAGGAATAATGCAAATTATCTTTTGAAGGTCAGCTCCTTAACCCAGGAAAAGGTGCAGCGTCGCCTTCCTTAACACCACTAAAATAGACAAATTGCCGGGCCCAGATGACATACACCCCTGGGTACTGCGTGAATTATGAACTGTGGTAGACCATATTTTTTAATATTTGAAGATTCCACAAGGACAGGTTCTGTTCCTCTGAGTTTAACCTCTGTTGTGGGGAAAATATTTGAGGGGTTTGTTAGAGATGCTATCCTGGAGTATCTCACTGTACATAACCTTATAACCAACATCAGCATGGGTTTATGAGGGAGAGGTTCATCATTAACTGCAAATTCTCAGATTGGCTTGAAGTTATCAGTGGGGTACAACAGGGGCCGCTTTTTAATATTTTTATCAATGACCTTATATAGAGGGATTACACAGTCAAGTTTCAATATTTGCAGGTCATAGAGGACAGAAACAGAGTTTGTCCAGCTCCCAACGATGTGCAAAAAAATATTTGGTTAAAAAATCCACTTTATTAAAAATAAATAGATATAAAAACATTAACAGACGTCCATAGTAAAAGGAAACGGACGCGTTTCGAACCCTTGGGTTCTCATTCGTTGCCTACCACTCTGGCTACGACTAAGAACCCAAGGGTTCGAAACGCGTCCATTTCCTTTTACTATGGACGTTTGTTAATGTTTTTATATCTATTTTGTCTAATAAAGTGGATTTTTTAACCAAATATTTTTCACACATTGTTGGGAGCTTGACAAACTCAGTTTCTCTCCTCTCTAGTTACTGGTGCCCCAGCCCAGGTGTCCGTGCTTCCATAGACCATCTATCCCATTATGGAGGTGAGCTGAACTGTAAAAACTTTTTTTTTTTGCAGATCATATTTAGCTCTGTAAAGTAGTTAATATGGAGGCAGAAAGTATAATATTACAGACGGATTTGTGGAAACAGAGGGAATGGGCGGACAAATGGCTAATGAGGTTTAATGTAGATAATTATAGGTTTGTGGTCATGGAAACAAAGTACAATGTTGTTCTAAATAGTCAATTATTTAGTAAAACTGCAGCTGAAAAAGTCTTGGGGTATTGGTGGATAGTAAACTTAATTTAAAAAAATTCTTAATTTTCAAAGTTCCTTGCTTTTCAGGCAGATAATCATAGCACTCTAACTTTATAACCAACATTTCCCAAATATGTGGCTTAGAATTGCGAGTGCAATTTTCTACATTTTTATGAAAATTAACAAAACCTTTTTTTGAGATCTTGGCGATCTACAAAATAAGTAGATTGTTAGGGTAGGAATACAGCCTGAAGGACTTTCCTTCCGAATGAAAGGTCCTGAGAACCAGATAAGTCCAAACGATAACATTAAACGATGTTTAATTAACGTAGAAGGAGAAGTCCATGTAGCTGCTTTGCAGATTTGTTCCAAGGAGGCGTCTCTTTTTTTCTGCCCAAGAGCCAAACATAGACCGAGTAGAATGGGCCTTCAGATTTGTAGGAACCTCTTCCTCTTACATAGCAAGTAGCGATAGCCGTTCTCAGCCATCTTGATATTGTTGTTTTGGACGCCTTCTTCCCTTTATTCTTCTCCTGAAATTGAATAAATAGATTATGGTCTATACACCAAGAGTCTGTGGCCTGTAGATAGGCTAAGACTGCACGCCTTACATGTAGAGAATGCCACGAGGATTTTCTGTTTCAAGAGTGGTTCTCACAGAAGTACATAAGGGTGATCTCCTGGTCCTTGTGGAACTTGGACACCACTTTGGAGGTGAAACTTGGATCTAAGGTGAGAATGATCCGGTCAGACAATATTCACATGTATGGTTCTCTAATGGAGATAGCCTGAAATTACAGCTATCAGGAGTGTAGTCTTTAGAGTTAGATTTTTAAAACTAGCGTCTTCCAAGGGTTCAAAGAGAGACTTGGAGAGGGCGTCTAGTACGAAGGTGAGATCCCAGGATGGAACTTGCTTGAGGATCTGAGGTTGGATCCTAGATGCGGCCACAATAAACCTTTTGACCCTCCTGTGATCCACAAGGGGATGGTCAAAAAAGTCGCTGAGAGCAGAAACCTGGACCTTCAGGGTGCTGGTAGATAATCCGAGCTCCAGGCCTTTCTGAAGGAAGTTCAGAACCTGAAAGATATTAAGCTTAGCCTGAATGGTGGGTTAGCCCCACAAAAGGTCACAAACCTTTTCTATATCTTATGGTATATGGCGAAGGTAACCTTTTTACTACTTGCCTTAAGAGTGGAAACTACTGCCCTGGAGAGACCCTGTGATCTCAGGAATTTGGACTCAGGATCCATGTTGTGAGAAGGCCCAGGATCTTCAAAGCTACTATGATCGATAAGGAAATTCTCCTCCTGAAGGATCGGATCTGATCTTTTAAGTTGTCTGCTTTTCCCTGAGGGAGGAAAGACATCTGATGAGTAGAACTCAATAACACACCCAGAAAGATCTTTTGAGTGGAAGGTGATAAGTGTGATTTTTGTGTGTTTACTAACCATGCCAGGTCTTAGGGTTTTTCCAGGGTAAGCGCTTTTGCAGCTATTAAACCTGGTTTGTCCTTTCCTACAATTAGGAGATCGTCCAAGTAGATGACAATGGAGACATCCTACAGCCTTAAGAAAAGAGGAAGAAAAGAGAAAGGAGAGAGCGGGGGCGCTCGATGTGTAGAGTCTTCTCAGAAATAGTGGTTTAGTGCCTAAGCCAAGTGTGCACTCACCTTCTTATGTTGTGCTAATGGCACAACACATATCGTCGCGTATCGGGTGGAATGGGTGCAGCCTTCAGGGTATAGATTCAGCGGAGGTTCCGATGAAGAAATAGGCAGTGAAAGGGTTTCCGTTGCTTGAAACCTGGTAGGCTATCCCTTTGATCTTTGTGGACAAAGACCCGGCGCACTACGTTCCAAAGGTGGTTTATTAAATAAATAAAATTGGTTAAGATCAAGACGCGTTTCGGATCCGGAACGGATCCTTCTTCAGTTGGTTTTACATAATCAGTTTGTGGACAAACATTAAATACATATTTTTTGGCGCGTTCCCGGTACCGGAGCGGGAAGCGTCATGCAGGAAAAGCAATGGATGACAGGTGTCATCGATCTGAACCGTAAATGAAAGTACATAAGATATAATAAAAGTAACATAAAAGTTGACATGATATAAAAAACAATTATTAGGATAAAAAACGATACAATTATAATTATAAATGATGAGTAAATTATAGATAGTTAAAGTAGTCTATATGTATCGGTCCATTACCGTTCTTCATCAGGTGTGGATATGAAAACTACTAAGATGGCCGTCGCTGGGAAATAGAACTACAGCTACGGAAGCCTGGAGAGGTCAAATTTCAAAGACACGCATAACTAGGATTTTGAGGATGGTACTTCGTGTGCGTGCAAGTGATTGGATAAGGATGTCTCTTACCCAATTGCTATGGCCTGGACTCCTATAGCCTTGGGTTAGAAGTGTGAAGTAAGGTAGGTATATGTTTATATACAGAGTTACAGGTTGTATAAACGGGCTATACTAAAATGGTTTCAGTGACCTCGTTTAGACCCAGCGGTTTAAGCGTTTTTAGTTTGAACATCCAATAGATTTCCTTACGTTTGAGGATTTCAAATCTATTGGATGTTTCTTCCTCAACATGATCTATTGGGGTAATATTGTACTTGATGTTATTTTTATGTTTAATATCCATATGTCTAGATAAACTGTGTTTGTGATTCCCGTGCTGGATGTTGAATCTATGTTGGTTGAGGCGGCAATGCAGGGGTTGTGTTGTTCTCCCAATGTACTGTATTCCACACTGGCACTCAATGAGATAGGTTACATACCGGGATTGGCATGTCATATTGGTTTTAATATGAAACTTATCTTTGGAGTGATTGGAACGGAAAGAATCAGAGCTGTGTGTAATAACTTTGCAGCATTGGCAATTCTTGCTATTGCATTTAGTCACTTTTTGGGTGCTGTCTGGGTTGGTGGTGGTGGTACGTTTTTTCAGTTGTTTCGGTATACTTGGAGCAAGTTTTTGTTTGAGTGTTCTTGCTCTCCTATATGTAAATTTGGGATTCCCTGTAATGTTCTTCTCTAAATATGGATCATTACGTAGAATATGCCAATGTTTTCTGATGGCAGCTTCTATTTCTTTGTAGTTGTTCGTGTATGTGGTGATAAATCTGATCTCTGAGTCCCTATTGTCCCCATCGTTCTTCTTTATCCGTTTTTCCTTTTTCAGTAGGTTGTAGGCATTCTGCTTGGGAATATTTGCTGGCCCGACTTTTGGCATCCTTTATTAGTTTTTTCGGGTAACCTTTTTCAGCAAACCTAGTCTCAATGATTTTAGCTTGTTCTTTAAAAGTGATGTTGTCAGTGCAGTTTTTTCTTATCCTCCGAAATTGGCTATAGGGTATGTTGTGTAACCATTTTTTATGATGGTTACTCTTAAAATTAAGATAACTATTAGTGTCCACTGTTTTAAAATATCTTATGTACTTTCATTTACGGTTCAGATAGATGACACCTGTCATCCATTGCTTTTCCTGCATGACGCTTCCCGCTCCGGTACCGGGAACGCGCCAAAAAATATGTATTTAATGTTTGTCCACAAACTGATTATGTAAAACCAACTGAAGAAGGATCCGTTCCGGATCCGAAACGCGTCTTGATCTTAACCAATTTTATTTATTTATTTAATAAACCACCTTTGGAACGTAGTGCGCCGGGTCTTTGTCCAAAAAGATCAAAGGGATAGCCTACCAGGTTTCAAGCAACGGAAACCCTTTCACTGCCTACAGCCTTAAGAAAGCCACCACCTCTAACATAATTTTGGTAAAAACTCTTGGAGCTGAAGAAATGCCAAAAGGAAGGGCACGAAATTGGAAATGAAGAATAGAGCCCTCCAGAGAGAAAACTGAACAACTGAGATATTTTTGAGAAGAGGGGTGAATTGGGACATGATAGTAGGCATCCCAAAGATCTATAGTGCACATACAGTAATTGGAGTGAATGAGTTGAGTGGCGGATCTTACCAACTCCATACAAAATTTTCGGTTGGTGATTATGTTGTTCAGCAGCTTTAGATTTATGATCAGCCGATTTGAACCATTGGGCTTCTTGATCAGGAACAGAGGAGAGTAGAAGCCCGATTTCTCTTGATCTTGAGGGGCTGGAATCACCACACCCAAATAGATGAGGCATGAAACTGCCAGATAAGAGAGTGAGTGGAAAGCAACGCAGAAGATAAAGGGGGACAAACCTTGAGGGGGGTCATATTGAACCCACCCTCTTCCTCCCTTAGCGTAGCTCCAGTGACCCGGTTTACCTTTCCCATGAAAGGAGTCCTTAGGGTTCTTGAAGGGACGAAAGGAAGCCTTCTTAGAAACTGCCTTGTTGTCTGGGAATCCCTTCTTTTTGTCGGGGCCTTCTCCAGGATGGCATCCAATTCCGGACCGAATACAAAAGTTCCAGAAAAGGGGACACTGCATAGCTTGGTTTTAGACCGAATATCACTGCCCCATTGCTTCAGCCAAAGAGCCCGTCTTGTAGTGTTGGTTAGGTCGCCCTCACTGGCCGCAAACCGGATACCTTCCGCTGCTGCATCCGCAAGGAAGGCAGTGGCAGACTTCAACAAAGGAACGCTTTCTAGAAGAGCCTCCTTAGGATGTGGGACTCAGGCACACACCACCTTGGAATTTTCTTCAGTTATTTATTAGTGCATACTCACAGGAAGCCCCACATGCTGGTTAGTACAAAGGAAATGTGGGAGGACAGGTGCAAGACATCACAAAAAACAAACACAACGGCCGTTTGGTGCTGGAGTGCACTTCATCCGGTGTGTTTGTGTGTAAAAACAAAGTGACAAGGCTGACCTTTTTATAGCTTTGTTCAACCCGCCTCATGTGACATGTAGTGTTACGAGTGGTCGAAACGGACCTCACTCATTGGCAGACATACCTATCATTCATGAACTGTTTGGTAATGCACGCGGACCGCAGCTGTGGAGGCCTCATCCACCTAGTAGGTTACGTAGTTATTCTTCGACATATGAAATGGTGCGCTATATTTGTAGGACATTATCATAGAAAACCCCCCATATCTAATTTACCATTTTGGCCGGCTGGCCCGAACGCTCCCTTCTTAAGGATCCATCTGTCCATTTTTGTAACAGTATCCTTTGTCTGTCACCCCCTGTTGGTAAGTTTGGTACATACCAACAAAAAATTGTGTGGTGCTGCACCTTCCCTCTTATGAGCTGTCCTTAACGGTCCTAGATGGATCCAGCAAACATCCACTATTCAATAATCCAGTAGAAGAAACTCTTTTGTGACCGGAGCTCAAAAACTAAAAAGACGATCCATGCACGTTTCCTCCTTATTTGTGCACCAAACACAAGGGATCACTTTCAGGGATAAGTCACCATTCAGACCAGAAACCGTCAATATTTTCACTCCTGTCCTAGTCTCCTCCACTCACTGCATATAAGAGACATATCCAGACATAGTGTAGACAGTTTCAAACTTTTCAAACTTTTATTTCCAGTTCTACTCACATATGTAGATAAAAAATGCGCATATCACAAATAACTCCACGAGGACGCCAGTCCTTGCCCGACCCAGGGTTTCGCCTCTGTGCTTCTTCTGGGGCATGATTAGCGTCCGTCCTCTAGCTTTATTTATACAAAACTGTTTCTCCATAAAATAAGTTTTCAATTTCATACATAAATCCCATACATTTAAAAAACATACATTTAAAAAACAAGGAACACAGAATACATCTGATTTGAACAAGGTATCTAAATAAGGAAAACACTTTAAGCATACATACACATCAGGCTAAAAAATCCATGTTTGCTAGTTTCTCCAAACCACCTGGAGGGCGATCTCTGTTTTCAAACGATCCTCCAATCACAGGGAGTGCTGAGCCAAGCCCCTCAACCTGTCATTCAAAGTCACGTGGGTATTACCCAATTAACCCAAAAATGTGCTTCACTCATTACATAGGGAGTTGGAGAAAAAAAACAAAACCTTCTTTTGTTTTCATTGTGTCTGGGAGATGTTGAGCTAGAGATGTTGTATAAACTCTAGCGTATTAATAACAGAAAAACATTTTTTACTTTTATATACATATTTTCTTAATACAAAGATTACTACAAATACATTTTGCACATACAGGCGGTCCCCTACTTAAGGACACCCGACTTACAGACAACCCATAGTTACAGACGGACCCCTCTGCCCACTGTGACCTCTGGTGAAGCTCTCTGGATGCTTTACTATAGTCCCAGACTGCAATGATCAGCTGTAAGATGTCTGTAATGAAGCTTTATTGATAATTATTGGTCCAATTACACCAAAAATTTTGAAACTCCAATTGTCACTGGGGCAAAAGAAAAAAAATTGTCTAGAACTTCCATTATAAAATATACAGTTTCGACTTACATACAAATTCAACTTAAGAACAAACCTCCAGACCCTATCTTGTATGTAACCCAGGGACTGCCTGTATTCCTATTTTTACAACCTGTGATCACAGACATCCTTAACCCCTTAACGCTCTGCGCCGTAGCTCTACGTCGCAGAGGTATAAGGGATGTATGAAGAGGGCTCACGGGCTGAGTCCTCTTCATACAGAGGTGGGGGTTTTTGCATTTTGCACAAAACCCCCACCGCTAATAACCGCGGTCGGTGCTTGCACCGATCGCGGCTATTAACCTTCTCAACGCCGCCGGCAAAGCCGCCGCCGGCGCTTAAAAGACGGTGGCGCCGCCATCTTTTTTCCGATCGCCGCGCCCCCGAACGTCATCGGGGGGCGGCGATCGGTTACCATGGTAGCCTCGGGTCTTCTTTTGACACGAGGCTACATGGCTTATGCAGGTTCGTTACAATGAGCCAGTGGCTCATTGTAATGTATGACCTGCTAAAATGCCATATATTGCAATACTGTAGTATTGCAGTATATGGTAGGAGCGATCTGACCATCTAGGGTTAATGTACCCTAGATGGTCTAAAAAATAGTGAAAAAAAAAAGAAAAAAAAAAGTTTAAAAAATAAAAAATTTTTATAAAATATTAAAAGTTCAAATCACCCCCCTTTCCCTAGAACGGATATAAAACATAATAAACAGTAAAAATCACAGACACATTAGGTATCGCCGCGTCCCAAAATGCCAGATATTTCAAAATATAAAAACTGTTACGGGCGGCGGTGACCTCCGAGGCGGGAAATGGCGCCCAAATGTCCGAAATGCGACTTTTACACCTTTTTACATAACATAAAAAATGAAATAAAAAATGATCAAAATGTCGCACAGACCTCAAAATGGTAGCATTGAAAACGTCGCCTCATTTTGCAAAAAATGACCCCTCACACATCTCCTTGCGCCAGAGTATGAAAAAGTTATTAGCGTCAGAAGATGGCAAAAAATTTTTTTCTTTTTTGTACACATTCGTTTAATTTTTGAAAATGTATTAAAACACAATAAAACCTATATAAATTTGGTATCACCGTGATCGTACCGAACCAAAGAATAAAGTAGTCGTGTTATTTGGAGCGAAGAGTGAAAGTCGTAAAAACTGAGCCAACAAGAACGTGACGCACCTGCGTTTTTTTTTAAATTTTTCCACATTTGGAATTTTTTTTCAGCTTCTCAGTACACGGCATGTTAAAATAAATAACATCACGGGAAAGTAAGATTTGTTACGCACAAAATAAGCCCTCACACAGGTCTGTACACGTAAAAATGAAAAAGTTATGGATTTTTGAAGTTGAAGAGCGAGAAATGAGCCGAAAAACCCTGCGTCCTTAAGGGGTTAATGTCTAGTGCTACATTATAAAACTAAATTCCTTTACGTCTACCCATAATGATATTAAGCGAATATTAAAGTGCATTAGATAAAGTGCTTAATTCATTTCTACCTATATTTTTGTAAAAGTGCTTTTTTTATCCCTACCTATATCACTGTTGAAGTGTTAAAGTGCTTCAATGTGGACTAGGTCCCTACCTATATCAGTGTGAACTAGGTCCCTACCTATATCTCTATTCAAATGTTGAAGTGCTTCAGTGTGAACTAGGTCCAATTTATATATCACTGACTCTACTTAGACACATTCAAACGATGTGTCACTCAAAACCCATAGACCTTGATGCATATAGTGAAATCTAGTACTTCTACCATATCCCTATACTCCAATAGATATATTGCTAGGCAGAAATATTTATGTCTCTCTCAAAAAACATTTTAATTCAAAGTCTATATTCATACCTCCTGGTGTTAACGTACCCAGCTTATATATCCACTGACTCTCTCTCCTGCTTAGTACAGTGCTTAAATGTTCCCCCCTCCAATGTGGAAATATTCTTTCAATTGCCCAAAATTGTAGTTTCTCCGGGTTGGATTGATGTGCTTTTTTGAAATGTGCTGAAACACTGTGTCATTACCCCTTTTCTGATATTCCTAATATGTTCTCCTATTCTGGTTTTTAATTTTCGTCCAGTTCTCCCTATATATCCCAAGCCACATGGGCATTTAAGGGCATAAATTACATTACAGGAATCACAATTCATATGTTCATGCATTTTTATTTTCTGACCATTTATTTCTACAACATTCTTTTCTCCTCTTTCATTTCGACTACCCTTAGTGTCTCTACATGGTTTACATCTTCCACAATGGTAGAAACCCGTAGGACTCCCTTTTTTCCTTTGGTTTTGATTTCTTTATATAACTGTTAGTTAATAAATCTTTTAATGAGGGGGCTTTTCTGAACACCACTTTTGGTTTTGATTGCAACACCCGACCCAAAACAGGATCTCCGCATATGATGTGCCAATACTTTTGCATAATCGATTTTAGACCTAAAGCCTCTTTTGAATATCTTGTGATAAATATAGGTTCCATAATCTTTTTATCCTCTTCTTCCCCTCCCTTACATTTTGTATTCTCCTTTAGGGTGCCCTCCATTTTGTTCACTAATAAATTCTCGGGATAACCCCTTTCCCTGAATCTTTGCCTAACAATTTCTAATTGTGTTATCCTATCCTCTCTATTCATACAATTTCTCTCCACTCTTCTAAACTGTCCTGCGGGAATGTTCTGAATCCAAGGCTTGTAATGACAGCTATCAAACTGTATATAGCTATTCACGTCAATGGGTTTGAAGTAATTTCTACTCTTTATTTTTGTTTCCTCTTTAAAGAGTTCTAGATCTAAAAAGCAAATACTATCGTTTCCCTTCTCATACGTGAATTTTAGGTTATATTGGTTGTTATTCAAAGATTTTATAAAAGTATCCAAAGTATCATCATCCCCCTTCCATATAATGATACAATCATCAATAAACCTTTTGTAAAGTATTATATTTTCTTTATACATATTCCCTAAGCCATATATATACTCCTCTTCCCTCTTTGAAGACAGATGATTTGGAAACAAATTTTAAAAATTTAGAATTTTTGATGGCTAAGGAATTAAATGTTATGTGGGACATTGCATCACTAGAAAATTTCCTAAAAGAGGAATTGATCCCTGATGGTTTAAGATGGCAGCTACCTTTAAAAACTGATAGCAGGGACATCCAGGAACACACAGCCTGGGAAAAAATACTTAACCAATGCTCATTTAGTGTTATGAGATTCATAATTGAGGTACGCAAAAGAAAGCTAGAGAAGATAAATAAAGATATAGAGGAATATAAGCAGAAATTGGAACCCTTTAAGGGCCTGGACGACTACATAGAATTTTCTGATGTCTGCCAAAGAAATATTTAAAAAATGGAGCAAGAGGTAAAAGCAAAAAAATATAAAAAGTTGTTAAAGATTAAAACAGACTACAATGAAAAAATAGTATATAAATGGCAAAAGAAGAACAATGTCATAACCAGCATAGACACAGTTAGGGATACGAATGGGAATAATCCTTTGCATAATGAGGAACTAGGCAACCAGTCAGATCATGGGTGGAGAACAGTGGAAAATAGAAAAACGGAATACATGAAAGGGAATAAAAATAATCATGCTAACTATGGAGGATATAGAAATGATGGAAGGTATGAAAATAACAAATGGAGAGGGGAATATAGGAGAAACTATTTACATCAAAGTGTTGCCTATAATGGTTTTATGGATGATGGAAGGAGAAATTATACTCCAAGGAGACCTTTCATACCTAGAGATACCTATGTCCCGAGGGGATACCATCGGGGAGAAAGAACACCATACACCCCAAAAACAGAAATATATCGTCCACCACAATCTACACGACAAAGATCGTACCCTCATTCTAGTGTATACACACATAATCGGTTTTCACCACTTAGAACACATGACCAGAGTCCGAATAGGAATCAGCAAAATATAGTGATAAAAAGTGCGGATAAAGGGGGGGGGATAGTAATCATGAATAAAGGTGATTACGACAAAGAAATGCTTAGGTTATTACAGGACGCACAAACATATAAAAAATTGAGAGGGGACCCTACCCAGATTTATAAGAAGGAGTTGGAAAAATTGGCTAATTGGGGCAAAGATCATGGTATCCTGAGTGAGAAAGAATATAGATATATAAATATACGGACCCCAAAAATCCCTGTAATATATATTTTTTGCCAAAGATACATAAAAGTGTGGATAACCCCCCAGGCAGACCTATAGTTTCGGGTATTAACTCGGTAACTAGTCGCCTGGGGGAATATATTGATTATTTTCTCCAACCATTAGTTAAAAATATGAAATCGTACCTTAGAGATTCGCAATATCTTATAGACCTGCTAAAAAATCTGGATCTTGGGAATAAGGATAATGTCATACTATGCTCATGTGATGTTTCATCACTGTACACGTCCATTCCACAGGACCTTGGAGTATCAGTGATTAAGGAAAGACTAGACCGAAGCCAAAACATGGAGGGGATAAAGAAAAAATTTATAGTAGAGGGTATAGATTTTTGTTTAAAACATAATTACTTTTGGTTTGATGACAATTTCTTTTTACAATTAGATGGGACGGCGATGGGAGCAAAGTTTGCCCCGTCGTTTGCGAATCTATATATGGAGAAATGGGAAGAGGAGTATATATATGGCTTAGGGAATATGTATAAAGAAAATATAATACTTTACAAAAGGTTTATTGATGATTGTATCATTATATGGAAGGGGGATGATGATACTTTGGATACTTTTATAAAATCTTTGAATAACAATCAATATAACCTAAAATTCACGTATGAGAAGGGAAACGATAGTATTTGCTTTTTAGATCTAGAACTCTTTAAAGAGGAAACAAAAATAAAGAGTAGAAATTACTTCAAACCCATTGACGTGAATAGCTATATACAGTTTGATAGCTGTCATTACAAGCCTTGGATTCAGAACATTCCCGCAGGACAGTTTAGAAGAGTGGAGAGAAATTGTATGAATAGAGAGGATAGGATAACACAATTAGAAATTGTTAGGCAAAGATTCAGGGAAAGGGGTTATCCCGAGAATTTATTAGTGAACAAAATGGAGGGCACCCTAAAGGAGAATACAAAATGTAAGGGAGGGGAAGAAGAGGATAAAAAGATTATGGAACCTATATTTATCACAAGATATTCAAAAGAGGCTTTAGGTCTAAAATCGATTATGCAAAAGTATTGGCGCATCATATGCGGAGATCCTGTTTTGGGTCGGGTGTTGCAATCAAAACCAAAAGTGGTGTTCAGAAAAGCCCCCTCATTAAAAGATTTATTAACTAACAGTTATATAAAGAAATCAAAACCAAAGGAAAAAAGGGAGTCATACGGGTTTCTACCATTGTGGAAGATGTAAACCATGTAGAGACACTAAGGGTAGTCGAAATGAAAGAGGAGAAAAGAACGTTGTAGAAATAAATGGTCAGAAAATAAAAATGCATGAACATATGAATTGTGATTCCTGTAATGTAATTTATGCCCTTAAATGCCCATGTGGCTTGGGATATATAGGGAGAACTGGACGAAAATTAAAAACCAGAATAGGAGAACATATTAGGAATATCAGAAAAGGGGTAATGACACACAGTGTTTCAGCACATTTCAAAAAAGCACATCAATCCAACCCGGAGAAACTACAATTTTGGGCAATTGAAAGAATATTTCCACATTGGAGGGGGGAACATTTAAGCACTGTACTAAGCAGGAGAGAGAGTCAGTGGATATATAAGCTGGGTACGTTAACACCAGGAGGTATGAATATAGACTTTGAATTAAAATGTTTTTTGAGAGACACATAAATATTTCTGCCTAGCAATATATCTATTGGAGTATAGGGATATGGTAGAAGTACTAGATTTCACTATATGCATCAAGGTCTATGGGTTTTGAGTGACACATCGTTTGAATGTGTCTAAGTAGAGTCAGTGATATATAAATTGGACCTAGTTCACACTGAAGCACTTCAACATTTGAATAGAGATATAGGTAGGGACCTAGTTCACACTGATATAGGTAGGGACCTAGTCCACATTGAAGCACTTTAACACTTCAACAGTGATATAGGTAGGGATAAAAAAAGCACTTTTACAAAAATATAGGTAGAAATGAATGAAGCACTTTATCTAATGCACTTTAATATTCGCTTAATATCATTATGGGTAGACGTAAAGGAATTTAGTTTTATAATGTAGCACTAGACATTAAGGATGTCTGTGATCACAGGTTGTAAAAATAGGAATATGTGCAAAATGTATTTGTAGTAATCTTTGTATTAAGAAAATATGTATATAAAAGTAAAAAATGTTTTTCTGTTATTAATACGCTAGAGTTTATACAACATCTCTAGCTCAACATCTCCCAGACACAATGAAAACAAAAGAAGGTTTTGTTTTTTTTCTCCAACTCCCTATGTAATGAGTGAAGCACATTTTTGGGTTAATTGGGTAATACCCACGTGACTTTGAATGACAGGTTGAGGGGCTTGGCTCAGCACTCCCTGTGATTGGAGGATAGTTTGAAAACAGAGATCGCCCTCCAGGTGGTTTGGAGAAACTAGCAAACATGGATTTTCTAGCCTGATGTGTATGTATGCTTAAAGTGTTTTCCTTATTTAGATACCTTGTTCAAATCAGATGTATTCTGTGTTCCTTGTTTTTTAAATGTATGTTTTTTAAATGTATGTGATTTATGTATGAAATTGCAAATTTATTTTATGGAGAAACAGTTTTGTATAAATAAAGCTAGAGGACGGACGCTAATCATGCCCCAGAAGAAGCACAGAGGCGAAACCCTGGGTCGGGCAAGGACTGGCGTCCTTGTGGAGTTATTTGTGATATGCGCATTTTTTATCTACATATGTGAGTAGAACTGGAAATAAAAGTTTTAAAAGTTTGAAACTGTCTACACTATGTCTGGATATGTCTCTTATATGCAGTGAGTGGAGGAGACTAGGACAGGAGTGAAAATATTGACGGTTTCTGGTCTGAATGGTGACTTATCCCTGAAAGTGATCCCTTGTGTTTGGTGCACAAATAAGGAGGAAACGTGCATGGATCGTCTTTTTCGTTTTTGAGCTCCGGTCACAAAAGAGTTTCTTCTACTGAAGTTTGGTACATGTTCTATTCCCACTAAAGAAAAGCAATGAGGATTTGAATTATGACTCGTATGTATATGTTCTACGAGTCTGGGTGCTCCACTGTCTGATCTCTTTTGTTCGGCAAATTACGTATCGCTTTGCCTATATAGAACCTCTTACATGGACAGAAATGATTTGTTCTGCATATGATGAAGTGTCTGATAGAAAGCCCACACATGTTATGCCCTTTGTCTTCATGAGCTGTGGCCAGTAATTACAATTGACGCATGTGAAACCGCCTTATGGTAGTGTGGATTTTAGCCAGTGATCCCTCTCGAGATTAAACCACTGGTCACTAAGTCTAATCGCAAGGTTTTCCTCCTGCAAGAGGTAATGAGGGGTACTCTGTCTATCATTTCTTTTAAATTCTTATCCTCTTCCAGGATGTGCCAGTTTTTAGCGTCTCGCGTAGGCTTCCTGTATAAGCATATCGCGGAAACCCTTAGCTCTTAATCTTATTTTTACGTCTTCTGCCTGTATGAGAGATCCCTCACGGGTACTGTTCGTGCGTCTCAGCCTGACAAATTGGTCATATGGCAGGGGCCTTCTTAATGTAATGAGGGTGATAACTTTGAAAATGGAGCAATGCATTTTTAGAGGTTGCCTTCCTGAAGACCTTGGTCTCTAAAACATCTTCCTTGACTTGGACTAGTACATCTAGGAATTTGAGGGTGTTGTTTCCTATATTGGAAGTGTGTTGTATTAAGGAAGTGGACCATTTCTTTAAATTGATCCTTCTCCTAGGGGGGGGGGGGCTTGGGGGAGAAACGGTAAAGGAGATACTAACTTGGGGTTCTTACCCCAAGTTAGTATCTCCTTTACCGTTTCTCCTACTTTATTCTTTGGGTCAGTGCGACTATGGGGATAACAAATTTGTATAGGATTTGTAATGTTTTCATACATTTACAAAAATTAAAACCTCCT
Organism: Engystomops pustulosus; assembly: GCF_040894005.1. Taxonomy (NCBI): domain Eukaryota; kingdom Metazoa; phylum Chordata; class Amphibia; order Anura; family Leptodactylidae; genus Engystomops; species Engystomops pustulosus. Next base: position 128,563,627 of record NC_092417.1, on the reverse strand, counting down.
GTACAAAATTTTCTTTTTTAAATTTTGCCATCTTCTGACGCCAATAACTTTTTCATACTTCAGTGGACGGAGCTGTGGGTGGTGTAATTTTTTGTGACTTTTGAAGGCGTTTTCATTGCTATAATTTTTAGGACTGTGCGGTTTTTTTTTATAAAACTTTTTACTGATGGCACATTGTAATGAATGAGTTAAAACTAAGTAGCCTCGGGTTGTCCGGTGTTACCGGTAAGCCTTTGTTGCAATATGCACAAAGACTTACCGGCTATGGAGAGGGCTCAGTCCGTGAGCCCTCTCAATGCAGCGCGATCCGACCGCCGCCGTGAATACACTGTGGGCGGTCGCGAAGTGGTTAACTTTGTCCCAGTGTGGGACATGAACAAGTGATCATTTGATGATTACAAATTGCAGCATATTACCATAGTCAGCCTATGCATTCGGTCACCATGGAAGTGGTCCTCAGGCAAGTACCATGACGGCAACATCTATAGTGTTAAATAGCCGCGATTGTGAGTATTAGCTGTTAGTGTTGGAATTTAAAAATTTACTTTAGAAGGAAAGAGGCTATGGATTAGAAATATAACATTACCACAGTCATGGTGCCTGGATCTATGAGTAAGGCTACATTCACACACACATACAGCAGCCTGATGGAGAGGAGGGGGGATGAGCACATGGACCCCCCCCCCTCTCCCTCCATATGGCTGTACAGATCATGCTCGATCTTTTCCCCATGTACGGTACATGTGCGTGGCACTGCACCGCCACAGAATTGCCATAGCGGTCTACACGGACGTATATTTCCGGCAGTATGATATACATCCCCACACAGCATGTATGAAAGGGGCCTAAGTTTCCCTGGTTTATCATGCTTGATTTTGATGGTAATTTTCCTTTAACATACAAACTGGCTAAATCTTCAAGGGGTTAAATGAAACATCCTTACCAACTGAAACACAAGCCGATCTTTTTCTTTATCACAAGTCTGAAAAATGACTCTTTCTGTGGGAGCTATGTAATCCACTGTCTGTAGAACTTCTGCAGTAAATAAAGTAGAAATAGTTAACATTTGCCATGTAACCTTTGAGTATACCAATTATTTAAACATCTGAAAAACCCATATAATTTATGTATACATTTTTAGACAAGTTTAGATACATACAAGTTACCCCAGCTGTGTTCAGTGTCGGACTGGAGTACCTTGGGCCCACCAGAGAAAAATTGGAGGGGGGGGGGGGGGCACTTCATGTAAACAGAAGAAATACCAGACTACTTCTAATTGAAGCATAAAACATGTAAATTTACTTGTACGGTATTAAACACGTTTGAGCAAATTTATTAGAAGCAAACATTAGACATTGCGGAGTGAGACAGACAGCCTTGTACTGCACCCGATTCATTACAGTGCTGGATAATAAATCTGGTGTATTAAAAATATGTCTAATTGTACCTCCTATTGGTGGGTTTAGATCATGCCAGAAAATATGCCAGATTATGACAAAGCCCATTTTGTTATACCACGCAAACGTGTATAAAAACTACACTGCCAAGCTCTGTCCGTAACTGCAGCACCCCAGACAAGCCCAGTACAGAAATACAGCACCAAAATAAGCTTCTTATAAACACTATACTATACAGCATAAATATGTTGTCAGAAACAAGCTTCGGAAGAGCAACTCAGATACATACTGTGTACAGTAAATAATTGTCCTTTCCATGAAACAATTATAATGCACAAGCCAGTATAGTCAATGCCCCCCAGAATAGACCCAGCACCCCAAGTATCCAGTATAGTCACAATCCTCAATTGTGCTTGTGTTATTCCTCTGGGTGTTACAATTTCTCCTGTCACTGACTGTAACACCCTGGCTGTGTACTGTGACTGTAGCTCATTAGAAGTAAGGGTAAAGCTATTCAAAAGCATAGGGTGTACAGTTGGTCACTGGAGGATCTCCCTTTCCTCCTAGAAAACGTATCAATGAATAGTGTCCTATTAATTGACCATCCAGAACAATTTCAACATTTTTATTGTATACTTTACTTCAATGTTCGCATATATAAATCAATCTTAATATACATCTTCAGACAAATAGATATTTGTTTTCTTGTACATTGTAGCTTGCAAGTATTACATTCATCCAGTGAGTGTATACATTGTAGCCACCTTTTTCTGAAATCGCAACACTCACTAGTTTGAAGACCTTTCGAGGGACATGCCCTCTTTCTCAGACACTGCGGCTGTGGCTCCATGTATGGCTGCGTACTGCGGCTGTGGCTCCATGTATGGCTGCGTACTGCGGCTGTGGCTCCATGTATGGCTGCGTACTGCGGCTGTGGCTCCATGTATGGCTGCGTACTGCGGCTGTGGCTCCATGTATGGCTGCGTACTGCGGCTGTGGCTCCATGTATGGCTGCGTACTGCGGCTGTGGCTCCATGTATGGCTGCGTACTGCGGCTGTGGCTCCATGTATGGCTGCGTACTGCGGCTGTGGCTCCATGTATGGCTGCGTACTGCGGCTGTGGCTCCATGTATGGCTGCGTACTGCGGCTGTGGCTCCATGTATGGCTGCGTACTGCGGCTGTGGCTCCATGTACGGCTGCGTACTGCGGCTGTAGCACCATGTATGGATGTGTACTGCGGCTGTAGCACCATGTATGGCTGTGTACTGTGGCTGTAGCTCCATGTACGACGGTGTACTGCAGCTGTAGCTCCATGTATGGCTGTGTACTGCGGCCTTAGCTCCATGTATGGCTGTGTACTGCTCCTGTAGCCCCATGTATGGCTGTGTACTGCGGCTGTAGCTCCATGTATGCCTGTGTACTGCGGCTGTAGCTCCATGTATGCCTGTGTACTGCGGCTGTAGCTGCATGTATGACTGTATACTGCTCCATGTATGGCTGTGTACTGCTGCTGTAGCCCCATGTATGGCTGTGTACTGTGGCTGTAGCACCCTGTATGGCTGTGTACTACCACTGTAGCTCCATGTATTATGTGTTGCGGCTGTAGCTCTAAGTAAAAGTCTTATCTTCTCCTAATAGGAGAAAATAACACAGCACAGGGAGATGCTGCAGCATGGTGAGTGTTGGGGAAATACCAGTATTTACTTTAAATCTGTCAACTTACAGACACGTTTTGATATGTCAAGTCTCTTTCATCTTCCATGATTTAGTCCGCCATGTTAGCATATTGAAGTCACCAGGACTTCTCTCTGCAGATTTAGCAATACAAATATTTTAGGTTCCATTCTTCATAAACAGTAGCCAAAACATTAACAGTGACCCCACAGAAGCCAAAATAATCACTATCCCCACACAGTACTCAATATACTAATGGTGTTCCCACAATAAGGCACAGTGCCAAATACAGTAGCCAATACTATAACCGCAATACTGTAGTCAACTTAGTCATTAGTCATAGTCATTAGTTAGACAAAGTGCTTCACAACAGCCATTATTGCAAAGCCTGAAAGAAACCCAGTTTATGCACAGTGCCCTCACAGCAGCCCAGTATAGTCATCCCCCAGTAGCCAACATAGTCACAGGGCCCACCAGCAGCCAGTAGATTCAAACCCCAACATACAATATAGTCACAGCCACCAGTATAACTACAGGGACCCCCAGCAACCACTATAGTCACAGGGACCCCCCCCATTAGCCCAGTAACCATTATATAGTCACAGGCACCCCCTAGTAGCCAGTATAGTCACAGCCCACCCCCAGTAGCCAGTATAGTCACAGCCCACCCCCAGTAGCCAAATTAACCACTATATTCCCAGCCCACCCCCAAGTATAGTTACAGCCCACCCAGTAGCCACAGTAACCAGAATACTCACAGCCCACCCCCCAGTACAGTAACAGCCATCTCATTAGCCAGTATAGTCAAAGCCCCCCCCCCAATATAGTCACAGCCCCTAAGTAGCCTCTATAGTCACCAGGCCCCCACCATTCGCTATTATAATCACAGCACCCCTACCATTAGATATTATAATCACAGCACTCCTACCATTAGCTAGTATAGTCACAGGACCCCCACCATTAGCCAGTATAGTCAAAGGGCCTCTGTAATTAACCAGTACAGTCGCAGGGCCCCCCCCACAATTAGCCAGTACAGTCACAGGGCCCCCGTAATTAGCCAGTACAGTCACAGGGCCCCCATAATTAGCTAGTACAGTCACAGGGCCCCCATAATTAGCCAGTACAGTCACAGGGCCCCCATAATTAGCCAGTACAGTCACAGGGCCCCCATAATTAGCCAGTAAAGTCACAGGGCCCCCACAATTAGCCAGTGCACTCACAGGGCCCCTGTAAATAGCCAGTACACTCACAGGGCCCCTGTAATTAGCCAGTACAGTCACAGGGCCCCCGTAATTAGCCAGTACAGTCACAGGGCCCCCATAATTAGCCAGTACAGTCATAGGGCCCCCGCAATTAGCCAGTAAAGTCACAGGGCCCCCGTAATTAGCCAGTAAAGTCACAGGGCCCCCGTAATTAGCCAGTAAAGTCACAGGGCCCCCGTAATTAGCCAGTAAAGTCACAGGGCCCCCACAATTAGCCAGTAAACTCACAGGGCCCCTGTAAATAGCCAGTACAGTCACAGGGCCCCCGTAATTAGCCAGTATAGTCACAGGGCCCCCATAATTAGCCAGTATAGTCACAGGGCCCCCGTAATTAGCCAGTATAGTCACAGGGCCCCCATTTTTAGCCAGTATAGTCACAGGGCCCCCATTTTTAGCCAGTATAGGCACAGGGCCCCCATTTTTAGCCAGTATAGGCACAGGGCCCCCATTATTAGCCAGTACAGTCACAGTCCCTCTAACCCCCCCAAACCCCCCTACCCCCGAGAAAGCAGTTTAGTCTTAGACCTCCCCCAGCTCATAGGGACTTCCCCCAGCTCACAGGGCCCCCCTTCCCCAGCAGAGTCCCAAGTCCGAGCAACTCAGTATGGTCCCGGTCCATAAAAATAGGTGTGCAGGCAGATGGATGCAGCATATCTGGCCGCGGAGGAAATCGCGCACGTGCCGGAAGTCTGTCATGGCGCCCGTACCTGCACTCCGCGGCGGAACTCCGTTTTGGAGTGTTACAGGAGAACTAATTAAGAGGAATCGCGCATGCGCTGGAAGTCTGTCATGGCACTCGGCACCGGAGCTGTATGGGAGAGCTAATTATGAGTTCCGGCAGCGGAGGAAATAATGCCCGCGCCGGAACTCAGTGATCCTGCCCACGCCGGCACTCCAGACAGAGCTCAGATGTAATACCTGACACTGCATAGGGGCCCACCGGAGGTTTCTCCGGTCCCCCCGGTGGGCGAGTCCGACGCTGGCTGTGTTTTTAGTTAAAAGGAAAAAACGCTTTCAAATGCCCACTGAAATAAATAGGAGGCAAAAGGAAAAAATCAACCAAAGCAATACAAGAAAAACCCGCAAACAACAATCACAGTTTTGGAAAGCGGGCTCAGCATGCGAGGACTAGGGAAATCTTCATACATGAAAGGCCAATATCAGGATCCTTCCACTTAATTTTGTATAACTAAGTCTGTTGCCAAAACAACCTCTATGCCTACAAAAGAGGTGGTTCAACAATCAACATAGAGATTCTTTACTGTAAGAGCAATGATACTGTGGAACTGTGTGCCAAGTGATGCTGAACATGTGCAGAAGGGGCCTGGAAGCCTTTCTGGAGAGCAAGAACATCACATCCTCTGGGGAAAAAACTTTTTGTAAATTGTTTCTGTTGATCCAGGAAGATATTCTATCATAGTATATAACATAGTATACAAGGTTAGAAAAAGATGCAAAACCATCAGGTCCAACCTCTAAGAGCTAAAGAAATGTTTTTTTTTTCCCATAATCTGATATTTCTGCTCTCCAGAAAGGAATCCAGGCATCTTTTGAACATGTACAAAGTATCCACCATAACAACCTCCCGTGGCAGAAAGTTCCATAGTCTTACTGTTCCAGTACAACCATTTCCTTTTTATATACTGGTTCCAAAAACTGTACACAATTTTCCATGTGAGGCCTGACCATGTGAGGGCAAAACTATGACTCTTGAGAATCTATTCCTCTCTTGATGCATCCCATAATTGTATCTGCTTTATTAGTAGCTGCCTGGCGTTGGTCACTAAAATTAGGTTAACCATCCACCAAAACCCCAAAGTCTTTTTCAGCAGCAGTTTTACTAAGTAATTTACTATTTAGAACATAATTGTAGCTTTTGTTTCCATGGCCCAAGTACATAACCTTACATTTATCTACATTAAACCTCATGAACCATTTCTCCGCCCATTCCTCCAGCTTCCACAAATCTCTCTGTAATATTATACTATCGGCCTCCTTAATAATTGCTTTATACAGCTTAGTATCATCTGTAAATATAGAAACCTGACTTTGTAAACCCACTATACGGTCAATAATAAAAAAAATAAAAGAGAAGGGGGTCCAATACTGATCCTTGTGGTACCTCACTGATAACAATCAACCCAATCTGAGAATGTGCCATTAATGATAACCGTCCATTTTCCCTCTGTTATCACTAAGCCAATTGCTTACCCAATTATACAAATTTTCCCCTTGTCCCAGCAGCTAAATTTATGCACCATCCTTTTTTGTGGCACTGTATCAAATGCATTGAAAAGTCCAGATAAACACCATTCACAGCCCCCCCTAGGTCCAGACTACAACTCTTACTTAGACCAAAGGTTTATATCCCAAACATTATATTGTACACAATATAACATAACAACATCATTAAATCCAGCACTCCAATCTACCCATCCCCTAGAGCTAATATTATCCTCTTGAGCTAATTATCTTGTTTGTTCTTTTCTTTATACAGTAGATCTATGGTACATGTATCTTTGCTTAACTGCCTCCCACGGGTTTCCCACTAGAATACTAGACAGCTTTTGGACAAATTACTTTGCAGGTTCAAATGTCACACACTATCTTGGAGCTACATAGACACCCTTCCTGCAAATCTATAATGCTTCCTACATGTTTGTTTCAGCAAGGCTAATTCAAATATCAAGGACTACTTCCTATTTACATATGTTGAATAGTCCTGTTCACAACTATTGTTCACACCATATGCGTTTCATCCTGCCCATTGTGTCAGCAGGACTCATCAGAAGTGAATATTGTCAGAGTTTCCTTCCATGCCTGCTCCTCCTCCCCCCTCCTTGTTTACTACTTAATTTCAACACATTTCTCATTGTTGATCTCGGCTTAGTTAGTCATGTAATGCCTATAAAGTATCTGACAGTCTGCATAGTCTCACATTGGCATCGCTTTAGCCGCATGTTTTTATGAAATAAATAATAAAAGTTGTATTTTAAATATTCCAGGTACCCAGGATCGCTTTTTGTTCCTTTTTTGTATATTGGCATCACATTTTTTGTACACCAGCCCTATGGAACAGAACCTGTCCTTAGGGAATCTTAAAATTTTAGAGAATTTACATGATTCTTTATAATGTCATACACCATGGGGTTTTCCTGGGTAAAGACAGCTAAAAAGTAGATTGGCCCTTTCGGCATCTCTCTCCACCACGATCCCTAGGTTATTCCTCAGAGGGGCCCAAACTCTCAGTCTCTTATCATTTATATACTTGGAAAATAAAATTAGGATTATTTTTCCTTTTCTTGGCAATATTTCTCTATTTCTTTATTTTTCTCTCTATAATCCTGTAACATCTCATCACTACCTTCTTGATTTAGCAACTTAAAGGCCTTATCCTTCTCGTTTATCACTCACCTTACTTTACTTGTTAACCACCATGGTTCCTTTTTATGCTTTTTCTCCATATGGTGTATATATGCATTTTTCACAGGACATTTTGTCACTTGTCACGCAACAAATGAGCCCACAACTAGCTCCGTCAACCAAAAAATACTAATGTTATGCCGCTGTAAAAATGGCGATAGTAGAACAAATGCAATTTTTTTCCATTCTAGTTTTTCTTCAATAAAATTAGACAAATATAAATGAACTATATAAATAAGGTATCACGGTAATCGTAGTGATCCTTAGAATAAAGATAATATACAATTTTTATGCTACAGTGAACATCCCCCCACCAAAAATGCTAAAAATACAAAACAAGAATTGAGGATTTTATTTTCCTCCACACATAAAGAGTTAATAAAATCTCTTCAATATGTTTTTTTTTTACAGTGCATCTCGTCTCCCAAAAAATAAGCCCTTATTTGTCCAAATTGCCCTCACAGTTCAGACAGCTATCGGGGAAAGATGGCGGATGTTCCTGACAGCCATCCATCCTGCCCCATGGATCAGAGGGGTTTTGGTTGCCCCCAGTCCTTGTTCTGACCACAATTCATGGGGAATCCAGCACCCTCACCCTGGTACAAGGTACCACCACCGCTGCCCCCAAGCCACAATAAACACATGGGTGGTTTTGATCTGCAGGTCAGGTGCTGACACCGTACAGCAGCCTACGGAAAAAGAAAATGTTACAAAAGTGCTGGCTGTGTACACTGTAAATCTCTCGCGCGCTGTTCCAATGCGCAGGTCCTGTCTTATAATTTCTCCATTTACAAGAGGCGGATATTAGGAAATTAATATTTGGACAAAAAGGACAGGGCCCCAGTACCTCTGGATTAGATGTTTCCATGTTTTGCCAGGAGAGCATTTTCCCCCTCGATAGTTTCATTGTGGGGTGTAGTTTGCAAACTGGTGGGTTTTATATGCCCATGTGGGGTACTTCTACACTCTGGAGAAATAGTTTTACACCTTTTTCAGGGTTATTTCATCCCTTGTAGAAATCCCGGCACTCGTTTTCTTCTCAAAGCTTGTAGGTTCATTAACGCATCATAAACAGCTACATCACAGTAATAATAGGACGCGTTTCAGCCAGTATCTCAAGCCTTTCTCAACTATGATGCGTTAATAAACCTACAAGCTTTGAGAAGAAAACGAGTGCCAGGATTTCTATTTTTCTGATTGTATATCGACTTGGTCCGGACCCTGGGCACCGTTGGAGCAGACTGCCGTCCACTCATATATATTCATTTCATCCCTTGTGGTTTACAAAAATTAGGAGTAAAAGTGACCTTTACAGGAAAATTTTCACCTTTTAAATTTTTAGGGCCTAATTGGATCATTTACCTGTAGTGGCAAATACACATATTACATATTGCTAAATTCTCTAAGGGGTATGCATTAAAAAATTAGGGTTAAAAACATTAAAAATGTATGTAAAATTTGGCTTCTAAAAGGCAAACATACCTCTTTTCTTAACACATTTATGGGGGTTATGTCCCCTTTTATTTCTTGTGGCTATAAAAAATTAGGGGTAAAAATTAAAAATTTTCATCTTTTTCCTTTTAGGGGCCAAATTGAATCAAACACCTGTAGGGGAAAATACACATATTACACCTTGCTAAATTCTCCAAGGGGTGTACTTTCCAAAATGGTGACACTTGTTGGGGTTCCACTCTGTTTTGGTACCACTAGGGCTCTCCAAATGCATCCTGACACATGTAAAGGATTTCTAAAATGCCCCTCTTTCCCTTTTGAGCTCTTCTGTGTACCTATGCAACATTTTATATGCACATGTGAGGCAATTCTACACTTCTAGTCTTCTAGTTTTACGCATTTCTGGGTGTTGTTTCATCTTTTATCCCTTTTGGCTTACAAAAATGATGTGTCTTTTTGGGAAAATTTTCATCTCTTTCCGTTTTGGGGCCTAATTGAATCAAACACCTGTTGGGACAAATAGGTGAGGGTGTTTAAAAAATGATGCCAAGTTAAAGATGTATGGGAAATGCTAGTTATCGAGTTATTTTGATGATGTGACCAACTTTCCAAAAAGTAGAAAATTTTTAATTTGGAAAACATAGTAAAAAAAAAACAAAAAAAAAAAAAAACGCCAAATTTCCGCTTATTTCATGAACATATTGATTAAATTTCTCAACCAACATGAAGTACAATGTGTCACGAAAAATCTATCTCAAAATCAACTGGATATGTTTAAGCGTTCCAAAGTTATAACCACTTAAAGTGAGATTTCAAATTTTTCAAAAAGGGCCATGTCAGAAAGGTGCCATTAAAGGGTTAAGGCCCCCCCTTGCTGCTGAAAATTTGCCCTCCTGAAGTTTAGAGTGTCCGTTGCCCCTCTACTAACCATCTTGGTAAAACTTAATATAAAAGCAATGATGTTGTGGTCACCATTTCCCAGAATTTCCCCTGTAATTTAGATTTTCTGTCAGGTCTGTTGGTTAGGATTACATTCAGCAGTACCCTCCCTCCTCCACTATTGTTGGCTCCTGGACTAATTGCGACAGGAATTTTTTTTTTTTTTTGTTGACAAAAACCTGCTGCCTTTGTAGGACCTGCGGGTTTCTTCCTCCAAGTCTATATCAGGGTAATTTAAGTCCCCCATAATGAGTACTTCACCATGTTTTGAGGCCGCATCTCTTTTACTTATCAGCAGTTCCTCTGCTGCCTCCACCTAATATCTTATTATTCCTTTTTCATCCCCTTATCTCCACCCATAAGAACTCCACATTTTCATTTTTTTCACCAATGATGACTGCAATATTAGGGGCCGGGAAGGAACTTTTCCCCACAGCTTGTCAGTTATGAAAATTTCAACTGTCAACATCGTATCAGCATCTTCATCAAACCTAAACTAGCAATATTCAAATAAATGGAAAAAAATGTATAAGGCACATTCACATCGTTAAAGGGAACCTGTCAGCAGGCACCTCATTTTCACTAAAGAAACCCATTACATTGCATTGCCTTTTCAGAACATTTGCATTACAAAATAATTGTGTGTCTTGACCTAATTGTGTGTCTGACAAAATCCTTCGGGGAGTCCCAGGGAATATACTGGTTTGGATGCATTTAAAAAAAACATGTGACTTGTCTGTGCTGCTCAAATCACTTCTTAGCTCCCAGTCTCCACCTTTCTGCTCCTGTATAACTCCTCCCTCCTGCTCTTTCACTCACACAAGGAAAGAACTCCTGACATGGTGAGCTGACATCAGTGGGGGAGGGAGGAGTTGTACATTAGCAGAAAGGTGGGGGCTGAGAGCTGAAGAGTGATTGAGCAGCACAGAAAAGATATTTTTAAATGCATACGAAAACATACACTGGGAATCACCAGAGGATTTTGTCAGGAGGCCAGGTAGATTAATTAGGTCCCTGGTGACAGGGTCCCTGTAAGGCATAATGATTCACTCATAAAAATCTAAGTTTACATTTTTACAGTGCATTATAAATCTTGATGTATGCCAGGGCTAGTGTTAAAAAATGTGTGTGTGGGGGGGGGGGGAAGGAGGGGGGGGAGGAGGGTTAGTACTCCCCCCCCTAATGTACTACAGACAAGATGTACTGTACATTTACCAGTGTTTAAAAGCTCCATCCCCAGAAATTTCTTGCACCTTCTCACACAGTATACAGGGTCCCTAGCTCCTGAAGTGCCCTGGCACCACAACTAACATTGTGCCCATCCTGCCCTCCCCTAGCACGGAGAGACTGGAGCTGCCATAGTGCCGACCACGAGGCAATCATCATCATCAGTAAACAATCCCCCATACCTGACAGCCCTGTAACAGGGGAAAGAGAAGGAGCCACAGGGAACCCCACAGGAATAACACCCTGGCTGAGGAGGGAAGGGGAAGGGGCAGAGGGAGACCGCTTAACCCCTGCTGCATCACCCTGCATTAACCCCCAGCAGCCCATACCTCTGAGATCGGAGCTCTCTGACATGCTGAAGACAAGTTTCCCGGGAAGTGTAGCTGGCTTGAACTGTGCACAGGTCAGCATTTTTAGGTACTGCATTTGATCCTGCGCCTTATACTCCAGTGCGCCTTATATATGAACCTAGATGTCTTAGCACGCATTTATTAGAGGTGCGCCTTATAAAAAAAAAAATACGGTACACTTCAAAATGGTGGTATTTAATATTCCATGCCGTGTACTGGGAAGCAGGAAAACATTCCAAATGCAGTGAAATTGCAGTGAAGGTTTTCATACATTTAAAAAAATTAAAACCTTCTGTACAAAACATTTTTTTTTATACTTTGGTATACAGAGCTTTGGGAGGTGTCGTTTTTTGCGACTTTTGCAGACGTTTACAATGTTATCACTTTTAGGACTGTACAACCTTTTGATCACATTCTATTGAATTTTTTATTTTTTTTAAATGGCATAAAAGTGCCATTTTCAACTTTGGTCGCTATTTTCCGTTACGATACAGTGAAAAACCTTTACTATATTTTGATAGATCGGGCATTTTCGGACGCCGTGATACTTAATGTGTTTATGATTTTTACTGTTTATATTTATATCAGTTCTAGAAAAAGGGGGGTGATTTCAGTTTTTATGGTTTTTTTATTTCAGTTTTTTTTTTTTGCTTTTATTTTTACTATTTTTCAGACTCTCTAGGGTAATTAAACCCTAGGTTGTCTCTGCAGCATGGCAGTATATGGGGATTTCGCTCCTCATTCACTACAATGAAGCAGCCTTGGCTCTTCGGAAAACCCGAGTCTGTCATGGCGAACAGCGGGAAAACACCCATGATCGGTGCTGGCACTGATTGCGGGTATTACCGGAAAGCCTTTGCTGCATATTGCCCGTGAGCCCTCTCCATGCACCTGCACCCGGCATGTACTATTACATCACATGTTGGTAAGGGGTTAAAGAAAATAGATGCAGCAAACTACCCTAAATGTGGTGTAGATAATTTGCTATATATGTTTTGGGGCTGTGTTAAACTGTATTAGGATTAATACAGGAAGTCTGCTCTATTATGCTTTGGGCGTTTTCCGATAACTAGTGTGCTAGGCCCGTTTATCAATTACAATTGAATAGATTTAACACGTTAGCGACGCAAGGCAATATAGACCGTCTTTTTCCGCGGGTACTTCGCACAAAAAGACGATCTATATCGTTATACATTGAAACAGTCATCATGTGTAAACACATGGTGACAAGTCCGTGACGACAGCTGTCACCGACAGTTGTCACCGACAGCTGATCGTCACGGACTTCGGGCCAGGGACCTATCACAGCTGTCCCTGCTCGACGATCACTGTGATTGGTCAGGGAATCCTGCCTGACCAATCACTGTTAAAGAGGGAGGGGAGAGCTGGTTCCCGGGTCTGATTCTGCCATATTTTGTGACAGAAGTGACAGGATCAGAGCCTGAACCGAAGCTCAGTGTGGAAAGTCTCCCCTCACATACAAATACCCCCCAAAACCCACTTCAACCCCTCAGCATCCCTGTTCCTTATCAGTGTTACAGTCGGAGCTGTCATTTTTTTTTTTTTTTGGTGTGATCAGGGCTAGTGATTAGGGGTAGTTATCAGGGCTGCTATATATCTATAGTGAGTAGGGTCAGCGATCAGGGATAGTGGTTAGGGCTGCTGAATATCTATAGTGAGTAGGGTCAGCGATTAGGGCTAGCGGTTAGGGATATAGAGATATATATATATATATATATACACACACATTACATTATATACATTATATATATATACACATTACATATACTTACACCTACACAGACCTTCAGCGTTTGTATCCCTTCCTGCGCTGACATTTAAGTTACTGTTTTTTGTTTTACGATAAAATTTAAAAATTATTTAAAAATACTAAAAAAATAATAATAATATTATATATATATATATATATATATATATATATATATATATATATATATATATATATATATATATATATATATATATATAAAAGTTTCACCAAAAAACTGTCCTCTACACATCTACACAAAATATAGTTTCTAGTTTTATAGATATAGTATCAGTTTAGTACTGTAGGGGTACATTATTACATATACTTACACCTACACAGATCTTCAGCGTTTGTATCCCTTCCTGCGCTGACATTTCAGTTAGTTTTTTGATTTATCATAAAATAAAAAATACTATAAAAAAAATTTAAAAAAAAATTAATAAAAAATTTAGTCTCTACCATGGCTAAACGGGTGTATTCTGCGGATGAGGCCTATGCCTACATGTGTTCAGATACAAGTGATGAAGAACACTTACTAATGTCCTCCTCTAGTAACAGTGATGAACCCTAACAAAGGCGCAGTAGGCAGTGAAGAGCGAAGAGCAGTCAAGTGACCCCAGTTGGGAGTCCCCAAATATGTTTTCTACCCAAATTCAAGCATTCAGTTCCAACCCAGGAATAAATATTAATACAGATGGGTACAAGGAACTTGATTTTTTTTTTCAAAAATTTACAGAGGAATTTGTAGACCTAATGGTTACACAGACGAATCTGTATGCAGAACAGTTTCTGGCCGGTCACCCCACATCTTATTATGCTAGAAGCCAGAGTTGACACCCCACTAATGCCACAGAAAAAAAAAAATCTGGGGGCTCTTTCTTAATATGGGACTTCTTAAAAAGCCTAACATCTGTATTAGTCCAGTGATGTTTTATACCACACAACAATGTACAGGGAGAAAGTCCCGCAGTTGGTACAAAAAGGTTGCAGTGCATTTAGTGCAAACTGCATTGTATAATTCCTTTATTATTTACCGCAAGACCTGGCAACAAATAACTTACTTGGCATACCAAGAACAAGTAATTAAGCAATTACTGTTCCCAGAGGGTGAAGAGGGTTAGAGCACATCCCATACTAGTCACGCCAGCAGAATTGTGCCAGGACAACATTTCCCATCTGAGATACCCCCCACAGAGAAGAAAAGATGGCCATACAAAAATTGCCGTGTGTGCTACAAGAAGGGAACACGCAAAGATACGGGTTATCAATGAGACACTTACCCAGATAAGCCAGGGTTGTGCATCAAAGACGGTTTCCGCTCTTACCATACCATTTGTTATTTTTACAAGATCCTGAATAAACATGCCCCAAATTTCATTGCAATGTTGGCCATTTACAAATTGATATTATACCTAAAATTTAAAACCACATTTCATTTCATTATACCCCTAAATGAATACAGAAGGAACAAGTGTTCTTCACAAGATATGCAAATAGATTTTGCCTGGATCTAATTTTACTAGCCCCAAAAACTTTCATTATACCCTTAGATCAGTGACGGCAAACCTTTAAGAGATAGAGTGCCTAACCTACAACTAAAACCTACTTTTATGTTGCAAAGTGCCAACATGACAGTAGTAACCTATCGATCCCAGCTGTATCACAAGTTTCACGCAAAATAGGCTTGTGTCCTGAAGGCCATTTTAGGCTGTGTCCTTAAAGGAAACCTACCACAGCAGACCACCCTGTAGGCTATTTAATACTGATGCCGGCACATACTTAGGCACGGCGATCGTTGGTTTAACTAAAAAAAGGTTTTACTTACATATGGAAATAGCCCTCCGGTGCTACCCCTACGTCATCTTCGGAAGGGAAATGCCTTCCAATCTTTAATTATTCCCGC
Source organism: Engystomops pustulosus (assembly GCF_040894005.1). Lineage (NCBI taxonomy): Eukaryota > Metazoa > Chordata > Amphibia > Anura > Leptodactylidae > Engystomops > Engystomops pustulosus. The sequence continues at coordinate 128,548,228 of NC_092417.1, read as the reverse complement.
CTCCTTCATTGTAGCCGTCCTCCTTCAGGTGCCGAGAGCCGTGACGTCACCAAGCTCTCGGCACCTATTGCGCACGCGCAAATACTAACTCTCACACAGCCGGACGGCGATAGGTGCAGAGAGCTTGGTGACGTCACGGCTCTCGGCACCTGAAGGAGGACGGCTACAATGAAGGAGGCGGGAATAATTAAAGATTGGAAGGCATCTCCCTTCCGAAGATGACGTAGGGGTAGCACCGGAGGGCTATTTTCATATGTAAGTAAAACATTTTTTTTAGCTAAACTAACGATCGCCGTGCCTAACTAAATTATGTGCAGGCATCAGTATTAAATAGCCTACAGCGTGATCTGCTCGCATGATTTTATCATGCGGGCAGTGGTAGGTTTCCTTTAAGGTGTTAATATCAAGAACATAAACATTGGCCGATTTGTGGTTTCCTGACGTGTTACCAGAATATTTCCGATTTGCGCCGATTTTCCCTGTATTGCCCCGGGATTTTGCAGCACGCGATCGGATTGTGGCGCATCGGTGCTGGCATGCACGCAATGGAAATCGTGGGGCGTGGCTGAACGAAAACCCGACGGATTCGGAAAAACCGCCGCATTTAAAAAAAAAAAATAAAAAATTGGTCGCACGGTCCATACTCACATGCACCACGATGAAGACTATGAACTCTGGCGCACTTCGGCGCAGCAGCGCCACCTGGTGGACATCGGGCGCAGGACCTACATGTGTTGCCGGAAGACCCGAACGCTCGTCAGATGCCGCCGCTGGAACGCGAATGGACCGGATAAGTAAATGTGCCCCATTGTGTCACGCTGGATCTAACCTAATATCCCCAGCATTACATAATTGCATAGTAGATTGAACAATTATATACGACTGGAATGGGGGGGGGTCTACAAAAAGCGAGGAGTACCTAGGGTGCATCCACATGTTCAGTTTTTCAGATGCAATTTTTGAAGCCAAAAGCAGGTGTGGATCAGAATGGGAGAGGACTAAGAAGTGCTACTCCTCCTCTATTTTCACTCCACTCCTGATTTAGACATGAAAAACTGAAAACTGAACATGTGGACCACCCTGAGGAAGTTTGATGCCATCCGTCTGTTCCTGGAGTGCCATCTGGGGATCTACTTGCAACAGCAGCTGAAGAGAGATTTGCCTAATTAAACAGCTGTTAACATTTGAGTTTACAAAACAAGTGTTAATGCAATCTTAACCTCTTAATGACCGCTGAAACATGTTTTTACGGTGGCCATTTAAAGGTACTTCTGACGCGACACGTTTCTACGTCAGTGTGTCAGAAGAAGATTGCGGGACATCGGGTCCTGCAAGTGCCAGTGTCGGGCTGTGACATCACAGCCCAGACCCGACAGTAACACTCGGGATCAGAAAATCCCAAGTGTTTAAACCCTTACAGGCCTCGATCAGGCTGCGTCTAAAAAACTGAACATCATTATAAGAAAAATTAAATAAAAAGTCCCCTAATCGCCCCAGTTACATATAAAATCCAAATAAATGTATATAAAACACAAAAAAACGTACATATATGGTATCACAGCGTCCGTATCAATCTGTACAGTAAATATAATTCAATATTGAAACAGCTCGATGAACAACTTGTTATAAACTGTTATAAAAATGCTCTAAAAATTGAGCAAAAAGTTACACGCCCTAATATGATACGACTGAAAAGAACAACTCTTTTCACAATAATAAATTTCATGAATAGGATGTAGACCCGCAAAACTAATTATCTATACATTGTATCACACTGAGCAAATAATAAACCATCATATGTTCACAGCACCCAAAAATTTGAAAATTTTATAGCCTGTACAATGTGACAATACAAATCTGCTCTAAATGGCGCTGCTTTCATTCTATGCCCAGTCGTGTGCCCATACAGCAGTTTACCACCATATATCAACTGAAAGCAGAGTTGGCCCTCAAAATGTGAATTTTGGCAATTTTCATGAAAATTCTTCTAAGCCTCATAACATCCTAGAAAAATTAGAGGATGCATAAAATATCATTCCAGCATAAAACAGACATTCCAGAAATGTTAGTTATGAAGCTTTTTGGGTAGTCTAACCATCTGCCTGGAAAGCAGAACATTTCAAACTTTGAAAATGCTCAGCATGCTCAGTGTGTTACATTACACAGTGTAATACATCTGTATTACACTGTGTAATGTGAAGAAGAGCTTGAACAAGTGATCAGTGGATCACTTGTTCAAGCTACCTGTAAAAGTTAATAAAAAATGCTAAAAATATTACATAAAATTTTTTAATAAAAATAAATTAAATAAAGTTAAAGTCCCCTAAACACAAATATGCCCCCACAATAAAGTGAAAAAAAACACAAAATCGCCAAAAACACCCACATATTTGGTATCGCCGCGTCCGTAACAATCCGTAAAATAACTCAGAAATATTATTGGACCCGCTCGGTGAACGCCGTAAAAACAAAACCTGAGAAACACACGAAAAATTTACATTTTTCATAAAATCTCTACACAAAAACGTTCTAAAAAGTGATCAAAAAAAGTTATGTGCACAAAAATTGTACCACTGAAAAGAACAACTCAACACGTAAAAAGTAAGACCTAAACTAGCTCTGTCAACCAAAAAATATTAAAGTTAAGTCTCCGAAAAGATGGCAATGCAAAAACAAATGACATTTCCTGTATATTAGTTTTTATCCAGTAAAATTGTAAAAATAAATGAAAAACTATATAAATGATTTATCACCATAATCGTAGTGACCTATAGAATGAAGATAATATAATATTTTTAGTGTACGACCCCCAAAAAATACGAAAAGAAAGTAAACCAAAAATTGACAATTTTCTTTTCACCCATAGATTCAAGAGTTAATAAAATCTCATCAATAAGCTAATGACCCACTAAAATGAAGTATTTGTAAAGTGCATCTCATGTCGCAGAAAATAAGCCCTTATATGTCCAAATTGCCAAAAAAATAAAGATTGTATAGCCAATAAAAAGTGACAATGCATAATCTGCTCTGAATGGCGCAGCTTCCCTTCGATGCCCTGGCGTGTGCCCATACAGCAGGTTACCACCACATATGGAGTATTGTTATACACAGAAGAGATTGGGTATCAAATTTTGTGGAGTGGTTTGGTATTTTATCCACTGAGAATTTGTACATTTTTTGAAAAACACATTAATTTAGCCAAAAAAATTTTACTTTCAAAATTGCATCCGATTTTGTTTTAACCCCTGTAAAACAATTAAAGGGTTAACAAACTTCATAAAAGTTGTTTTACGTACGTTGAGGGGTGTAGTTTCTATAATGGGGTAATTTATGGGGTTTGCTTTTATTTAGGTCTCTCACAGTGATTTGAAACCTGAGCAGGTCCCTCAATAGCAGGATTTTGCGTTTTTTATGAAAATGTGAAAAATCGCACCTAATGTTCAAAGGCCCATAATATCCTACAAAAATAAGAGTATGCATAAAAAAACATGTCCACATTAAGCAGACATTTACTGAATGTTAGTTATTACGTTTTTTTTAGGTTATGACTATGTATGGAAAAAGTAGAACATTTTGAAGTTCGAAAATCAAGAATTTTTCCAAATTTTCACCAAATATCTGATTTTCTCATAAATAAATGCAAAACATACCACCAAAATTTTTTCAACTAACCTGAAGTACAATGTGGCACGAGAAAACAATTTTAAAATCACTTGGATATGTTAAAGCGTTCCGAAGTTATAACCACTTGTAGTGACACAGGGCAGATTTGAAAAAATGGGCCGTGTCAGGAAGGTGAAAAGTGGCTTCAGCGTTAAGGGGTTAAGGACACAGCCTAAAATGGCCTTCAGGACACAAGCCTATTTTTCAGACCTGACATGTATCATTTTGTTTGATAATAACTTCAGAACACATTAACTTATCCATGTTGTTTTGAGATTGTTTTTTCATGACACACGGTGCTTTAAGTGGTAAATGTTAGTTGATATGATTCATGTTTTTTATTAAAAAAGAGGAAATGTAGCAAAAAATAAAAATAATCAGCAATTTTCCTAATTTAACATGTTTTTTTTCAGACCGACAATCTTACCATCCAAATTACTTAATACATAGCATTTACCATAGCTCTGCATTATATAGTAATAACTTACAATAATAACGGCAATTTATAGGAAAAATTGGAAATAGTGTTTATGGACTATTGCAATTAAGAAAGAGCTTTTTAAAAGACTTTGCAATAAGAAACCATCACAAAATGACTTCATTTTCAGAAATGCCCCCATCCAGCTTTTCAAAACCACTTTTAGAAAGTTTATTAACCCTTTCGGTGTTTCACAGGAATTAAAGAGAAATAGAAGTAAAATTCCGAAAAATATTTTTTTCCTCTAATATATTAATTTAGGCCTAAAATGTACAAATTTATGATGGGTTGTAGGAAAAAACACACACCGCATTTTATTGCACAATTCCTCCCGAGCACGGAAATACCCCACATGTGGGTGTAAACTGCATTTAGGGCATATAGCAGGGCACAGAACAGAGCACCAATGAGCACCATTTAGCTATGAGTGGGTAGATTTTCCTGAACGTTTTATGCCACCACATTTCATTTACAAAGACTCTGGGGGATGGAAACAGTTAGAAACCCCAACAAGTGACCCCATTTTGGAAACAAAACCCTTAACCCCTTCGTGTCTATGCCATTTTAGGACCAGGCCTGATTTTTAAAATTTGCCCTGTGTCATTATAGGAGGTTATAACTTTTTGACACTTTAACATATCCAGGGGATTTTGAGATTGTTTTACCGTCACACATTGAACTTCAAAGTAATATTCAAATTTTGATGATATCTTTTGTGTTAAGTTATGTAAAAAACTTAAATTTGGCAAAATTTTCTAAAAATTCTTCATTTTCATAGTTCAAAATGTTCTGCTTTTCAGGCAGATAGTCATAGCACCCAAGTAACTTTATAACTAACATTTCCCGAATGTCTGCTTTATATCGGCATAGGGTTTTATGCATCTTCTCTCTTTTCTAGGTTGTTAGGAGGTTCATAATTTTGGGAGCAATTTTTCTCATTTTTATGAAAAACGCCAAAACCCTTATTTAAAGGCACCTCCTCAGCTTTAACTGACTTTGAGAGGCCTAAACAGCAGTAAACCCCCATAAATCATGCCATTTTAGAAACTACACCCCTCAATGTGTAAAAAATCAACTTTAAGAAGTATGTTAACCCTTTAGATGCTTCACAGTGGTTAAAACAAAATGGAGGTCTAATTTACAAGCTGTCATTTTTTTTAGACAATATATTAATTTTGGCCAAAAATTAAACCGTCACAATGTATTAAATTACAAAAAACTCCACAAAGTTTGATACCCAACGTCTCCCGAGTCAGAGGATGCCCCATATGTGGTGGTGACTGCTGTATGGGCGCACGGCCGGGCATAGAACGGAAGCAGCGCCATTCAGAGCAGATCTGCAACGTCACATCTTACAGGCTATAAAATGTTTATTTTTTTGTAATTTGGACATATGGGGGATTATTTTTTTGTGGATGAGATCCACTTTTCAGGTACATTATTTACAGGGGGGCTCAATAGCCAATAATCAGATTTTATTAACTCTTTCTTGGTGATGGTTAAAAAAATCATTAATTCTTGTTTATGGTTTTTAGCATTTTTTTCCTCGGACATTCACCGTACCATAAAAATAATGTGTTATCTTTATTCTATGGGTCATCACGATTACGGCGATACCCCATTTACATGGCTTTTTTATGGTGAACTTGTTTTGCAGAATATAGAACTCATTTTGTGAGACATTTACTTGTTTTTGTATCGCCATGTAACAATGGGCAGAACATTTATATTTTTTTGCTTACAGCGCTGGTTTAGAGCTTATTTTTTGCGGGACAAGCTGTACCTATTCTTGGTATCATGTTGGGGTACATTTTACTTTTTGATCACTTTTTATGCACTTTTTATGCGGTCAGATGTGAAAATTTAATAATTTTTGTGAGGTTTTTTTGTGTTTTTTTTTACGGCGTTCACCGTACGGGTTCAGTGACCATTTTATTTTATTTGACGGGTTGTTACGGACATTGTGATAACCCCTCTTGTAACACACACAATAGCTTAATTACTTTTTCTTGGTATGCCAAGTAAGTAATTTGTTGCCAGGTAAATGATAAAGGAATTATACAATGCAGTTTGCACTAAATGCACTGCAACCTTTATCTACCAACTGCAGGACTTGCACATTGCATGTGGCTGTAGCATTTGATCGGCTAGATCAACCCCTCCCATGTGTTGGCTGTACTCATGTATGCAGACTGGCTTGAGGACTGTGGCATTGTTTCCTCTAACAGAGACAGGAGTGCTGTAATCTGCATGGATAGATGTGAGGACAAACATCTCTTGTCCTTACAGTTAGGGCCAGAAATATTTGGACAGTGACAAAATTTTGGCGAGTTGGGCTCTGCATGCCACCACATTGGATTTGAAATGACACCTCTACAACAGAATTCAAGTGCAGATTGTAATGTTTAATTTGAAGGGTTGATCAAAAATATCTGATGAAAATGTAGGAATTGTACACATTTCTTTACAAACTCCACATTTTAGGAGCGCAAAAGTAATTGGACAAATAAACATAACACAAACAAAATATTTTTATTTTCAATATTTTGTTGCGAATCCTTTAGAGGCAATCATTGCTTTAAGTCTGGAACCCATGGACATCACCAAACGCTAGGTTTCCTCCTTCTTAATGCTTTGCCAGGCCTTTACAGCCGCAGCCTTCAGGTCTTGCTTGTTTGTGGGTCTTTCCGTCTTAAGGCTACATTCACACTAACGTATGGAGGACATATATACGGCCAACGTATATACTGCCGATATACATCCTCCATAGACGTCGCCGCACCCGGAAAATGGCCGTGCGTCATTACTTCCTATGGAGAGGGGCGGGGGTGAGCTGCGCTCACCTCCTCCTCCTCTCCCCGTACACTGCCGTTGCCCGCTACGGTACGGGCGGGCAACGGCAGTGTGAATATAGCCCAAGTCTGGATTTGAGCAAGTGAAATGCATGCTCAATTGGGTTAAGATCTGGTGATTGACTTGGCCATTGCAGAATGTTCCACTTTTTTGCACTCATGAACTCCTGGGTAGCTTTGGTTGTATGCTTGGGGTCATTGTCCATCTGTACTATGAAGCGCCGTCCGATCAACTTTGCAGCATTTGGCTGAATCTGGGCTGAAAGTATATCCCGGTACACTTCAGAATTCATCCGGCTACTCTTGTCTGCTGTCTCTTTGTCTCATCTGTCCATAGAATACTTTTCCAGAACTGATTTGGCTTCTTGAGGTGTTTTTCGGCAAATTTAACTCTGGCCTGTCCATTTTTGGAATTGATTAATGGTTTGCATCTAGATGTGAACCCTTTCATGGAGTCTTCTCTTTACTGTTGACTTAGAGACAGATACATCTACTTCACTGAGAGTGTTCTGGACTTCAGTTGATGTTGTGAACGGGTTCTTCTTCACCAAAGAAAGTATGCGGCGATCATCCACCACTGTTGTCATCCGTGGACGCCCAGGCCTTTTTGAGTTCCCAAGCTCACCAGTCAATTCCTTTTTTCTCAGAATGTACCCAACTGTTGATTTTGCTACTCCAAGCATGTCTGCCATCTCTCTGATGGATTTTTTCTTTTTTTTCAGCCTCAGGATGTTCTGCTTCACCTCAATTGAGAGTTCCTTTGACCGCATGTTGTCTGGTCACAGCAACATCTTCCAAATACAAAACCACACACCTGGAACCAACCCCAGACCTTTTAACTACTTCATTGCTTACAGGTAAACGAGGGAGACGCCTTCAGAGTTAATTGCAGCCCCTAAAGTCCATTTTCCAATTACTTTTGGTCCCTTGAAAAAGAGGAGGCTATGCATTACAGAGCTATGATTCCTAAACCCTTTCTCCGATTTGGATGTGGAAACTCTCATATTGCAGCTGGGAGTGTGCACTTTCAGCCCATATTATATATATAATTGTATTTCTGAACATGTTTTTAAAACAGCTAAAATAACAAAACTTGTGTCACTGTCCAAATATTTCTGGCCCTAACTGTATATCTTGTCAGCATGATGTTACTCTGACACAAGGACTTGCTTTCACCCTGTCTCAATTTAAGGTCCACCAGATTTTTTTGGGAGGCCTCTTTGATTCCTCCGTATTGTTACATAGGCCACTGTTTCTTTTTCAAGGAGGCACTGAAAGAGAGGGACACTTGTATAGAAATTATCTATGTAAAGGTGATAGCCTTTACCCATCAGGGGGAATAAAAGATCCCACACAATTTTACTGCTTGTGGTTAGGACAGGTGGGCAATCAGGTAGACAGATCTGGGAGTCCTTTCCCTCATAGATTCGGAATTTGTAGGTGTATCCGCTTTCAATTTCACAGAGCTCGTAAACTTTGATCCCGTATCTAGCTCTTTTGCTTGGCAAATATTGCCGAAATTTAAGCCTACCTCTAAAAAGTACAAGTGACTCGTCGAAGGCTACATTTTTTTGTGGGGTGTAAGCCTCCATAAATTTCTCATTAAAATGAGTCACTACTGGCCTAATTTTGTACAATCGGTCTAGGGCATGGTCACCAGCAGCAGGACACTGACTATTATCGTTGTAATGCAGAAATTTAACAGCGCCTCAAAATGTGGTCTTGTCATTACAGCCCTGTGTGGTATAAAACATCACTGGACCAGTATGACCGGATGCTTGGCTTTTTAAGAAGTCCCATATTAAGAAAGAGCCCCCAGATTTTTTTTTTTATTCTGTGGCATTAGTGGGGTGTCAACTCTGGCTTCTAGCATAATAAGATGTGGGGTGACCGTCCAGAAAGTGTTCTGCATAGAGATTTGTCTGTGTAACCATTAGGTCAACAAATTCCTCTGTAAAAAAAAAAAAAAAAAAATATTTGAAAAAAAAAAATCAAGTTCCTTGTACCCATCCGTATTAATATTTATTCCTGGTTGGAACTGAATGCTGTAATTTGGGGAGAAAACATATTTGGGAGCCCCCAACTGGGGTCACTTGACTGCTCTCCTACTGCTTCTTTATGAGGGTTCATCACTGTCACTAGAGGAGGACATTAGAAAGTGTTCTACATCACTTGCAGTGTCTGTATAATACACCCGTTTAGCCATGCTAGAAACGATACTTTGTATTTTTTTTAAGTTTTTTAGTATTTTTAATAGTTTTTTTTAATTTTATGATAAAACAAAAAACTAACTGAAATGTCAGCGCAGGAAGGGATACGAACACTGAAGATCTGTGTAGGTGTAAGTAGATGTAATAATGTATCCCTACAGTACTATACTGATACTATATCTATAAAACTAGAAACTATATTTTTTTGTAGTTTTTTAGTTTTTAGTATTTTTTTTAAATTTTATGATAAAACAAAAAACAGTAACAGCAATGTCAGCGCAGGAAGAGATACAAACGCATGCGTTAAAAAACGCATCCGGTTTTTGAAAACGCATGCGTTTTCAAAAACCGGATGCGTTTTTTAACGCATGCGTTTTTAACGATCTGAAAACGCACTTAGCAAAAACGGCCCAAAAACGCCATGTGTGTCTTCACCCTTAGACTTTTTTGAGCGTTATATGTCTCTTTATATGTTTTGGGGTTTATGGGCATTTTTAGTGATTTATAAAGTAATTTTTATTGAAAAACATTTTTTTTTACATTTTTTTACATGATCCACCATGGGATATGAACAAGCAATCATCTGATTGCTTGTTCTTGATAATACTCTGCAATACTAATGTATTGCAGGGTATTAGCAGTGCCAGCCTATGCAGATGCATAGGCTGACACTTGCCTTTAAGATGACGTCACAGACGCCATCTTAAAGGTAAACTTTCCAGGCTTCTCTGGGGTCCCGATCGGACCCCAGAGGTGCCAAAACAGATACCCCCCCCCCCCCCCGAAAACGGTGCGGGGGGAGGGGGGGCGATCGTGGGGTAAAGACCCCCAGAAGGCATGTTAAATGCCGCGGTCGCGTTGACCGCGGTCGCGTTGACCTGTGTCTTCACCCTAAGGAGTTAATAAAAACATGGACTAACATTTTGACTATTCTCCGCCTTACTCCACTATGAGCAGTGGGCCATGCCCGCCGGTAAAATGGGCCGGCGGTGGTTAACATTAAATCCTCCCCTCTGAGGGTGCGGTCAGACGTCGCATTTAACACGTGTTTAAAAGCGCATTGCAATAGCTGAAGAGTGATTTACCTAAATAAACAGCTGTTAACAGGTGTGTTTACAAAACGCTACCCTAAACACATTGTTAATGCATGTGTTAACATCGCAGTTAACACATGTTTGTTAACATTTGCGTTTTGTAAACACAAGTGTTAACAGCTGTTTAATTAGGCAAATCACTCTTTAGCTATTCCAATGCGTTTTTAAATGCATGCGTTAATCGCAACGTGTGACCGCACCCTAACTGCAAGTGCCAATCTGTACATGTGCAGTTTCTATTTGATCCACCTGCCTCGTGTTTGACCCTGAAGCAGCACAGGTCATACTACTGAGGGATTCCATGCTCCCACACTGATCCATGCAGTGTTTTTGCTTTCATTTCAACACAGAAACTAGCAATATACAAATAAGTTGAAATTGTGTTCAAATTTTTAAAAATAAACAAGCTTTACAAGCAATTGTATACTCTTATATGACCACCAATATGGTCTAGACCACCACTTGTCCCCTGGATCTTTTGAATACTTTATAAGGACAGGAAGACAACCATGCAACCTCCTACTAGAAACTACTCTAGGAACAGAACTTGGTTCAAGTTTTAATTAACCCCTTAAGGATGCAGGGTTTTTCGGCTCATTTCTCGCTCTCCAACTTCAAAAATCCATAACTTTTTCATTTTTACGTGTACAGACCTGTGTGAGGGCTTATTTTGTGCGTAACAAATCTTACTTTCCAGTAATGTTATTTATTTTAACATGCCGTGTACTGCGAAGCTGAAAAAAAAATTCCAAATGTGGAAAAATGTAAAAAAAAAACGGTTCTTGTGGGCTCAGTTTTTACGACTTTCACTTTTCGCTCCAAATAACACGCCTACTTTATTCTTTGGTTCGGTGCGATCACGGTGATAACAAATTTATATAGGTTTTATTGTGTTTTAATACATTTTCAACAATTAAATGAATGTGTACAAAAAAGAAAAAACATTTTTTGCCATCTTCTGACGCTAATAACTTTTTCATACTTTGGCGCACGGAGATGTGTGAGGGGTCATTTTTTGCAAAATGAAGCGACGTTTTCATTGCTACCATTTTGAGGTCTGTGCGACATTTTGATCATTTTTTATTTCACTTTTTATGTTATGTAAAAAGGTTTAAAAGTCGCATTTCGGACATTTGGGCGCCATTTCCCGCCTCGGAGGTCACCGCCGCCCGTAACAGTTTTTATATTTTGATAGAACGGTCATTTTGGGACGCGGCGATACCTAATATGTTTGTGATTTTTACTGTTTATTATGTTTTATATCCGTTCTAGGGAAAGGGGGGTGATGTGAATTTTTAATATTTTATTAAAAAAATTTTATTTTTAAAACTTTTTTTTTCCACTATTTTTTAGACCAGTGATTTTCAACCTGTGTGCCGTGGCACACTAGTGTGCCGCGACACATGGTCAGGTGTGCCGCGGGGAAATTTCCCCAAACTATGGTACCCCTGTGTTTTTGTTACAATGTAGGAGACGTGTACAATAACACATGTGCAAGCTTTGAACCTCGTGCGACAAAATGACGCCACCAAGGCCGGCGCATCATCCTAAGAGTGGAGAGACTCCCGAATTTGCCCACCGCCAAGGTATTGCCCACCAATAATGCTGACTATATGAGCTTTTGCCTGAGTATATGAACTGTTGGCAGAATACTCAGCATATGAACTGGTACTTTTAGTACTCCAGCAGTATACTGCATATAACAATGAGAAATGTAAAATGAGAAATACTATAGTCATGAGGCTGGAGTACTACAAGTACCAGCTCATATGCTGAGTATATGAGCTGGCACTTGTCCTCTGGCCTCATGGCCATAGTACTTCTCATTGTACCCCTTTATTTTGCAGTATATGAGCCACAAAATAATCAGCACCATATACTAAAAACAGGGAGAAACTGAGAACTGTTGAGGAAGAGCTTCGTGTGTGTCTTTCCACCATTCCTGCCAGGATATCCCTTTTGTGTTTATCGAAACAGGCCCAGGTTTCACAATGAGTGAGTAAAATAAATTTAGAATCTATATTATTAACTATATGTATAATATGACTGTTTTAGTGTCATTTTGTGCTATTTTGGTTGGTGGTGTGCCCCAGGATTTTCTAAGTATAAAAAGTGTGCCGCGGCTCAAAAAAGGTTGAAAATCACTGTTTTAGACCATCTAGGGTACATTAACCCTAGATGGTCAGATCGCTCCTACCATATACTGCAATACTGTATTGCAATATATGGCATTTTTGCAGCACATTCATTACAATGAGCCACTGGTTCATTGTAACGAATCTGCAGAAGCCATGTAGCCTCGTGTCAAAAGAAGACCCGAGGCTACCATGGCAACCGATCCCCCCCCCCCCCCCCCGATGAGGTTCGGGGGCGCGGCGATCGCACTAAAGATGGCAGCCCGTGAGCCCTCTTCATACATCCCTTATACCTCTGCTACGGCTACGAAACGGTACGGTGCTGCCGTATGTACGTCCCCCATAGGGCAATGTGAACGTAGCCTTAAAGTATAAAAAATCATGTGTAAGCAATATTTAGGGTGAATTCACAGATTTCAGTGGGATTGGTTTTGTGACGAGATTCAAACTCAATTTGGTGGGGTTTGCCCAAACACATATGTGTTTCAAACTGAAATCAGTAACTAGCAACACATATTTTGCATTGTTTACATCTAACCGATTGCATGCATGTCAATTGAAAGACATACATGATCAGGACAAGTCCCACTGCGATTGAATTGCATTTCAAAACCCAGTTCAACTGGAATGAGTGAACACAGCCTAAGGGCGCGTTCACACGTTGCGTTTTGACTTGCGTTTTCATTGCATTTGAAACGCATATACAACAGCTGAGGAGGGGTGATTTGCCTAATTACATCACTGTTAACATTTCCGTTTACAAAATGCATCGTAAACGCGATGTTAACATGTGCGTTAACAATGTGTTAACACATAGCATTTTGTTAACACATGTGTTAACCTTGCGTTTCCAAACGGAAACGGTAATGTAATTAGGCAAATCACCTCTCATCAGCTGTTGTGTATGCGTTTCAAACGCAATGAAAACGTGACCAAAACGCAAAGTGTGAACGCGCCCTCAGGGGTGCGTTAAAAACCGCATGTGTTAAAAAACGCATCCGTTTTTTTTTTAAACGCATGCGTTTTTAAAAACCGGATGCAGATTCTTTAAAATTTGCATTGTAAAAGGAAATCTATCAACACAATCAAACATGATAAACTAGGGACACATTCACTGTATAGAAATATATAGTTGTTCACTTCTCTAAATAAATTAATACATCACTGAAAAAGGGGTATATAGGTTGGTATATGATAAACAGAGCCCACTGTCTAATGGATCAGGGACAAGTACATGCAACCAATTTCGTCCTAAGACTATCTGGTACACTCACAATCAAAACAACCCTCCTAAAGATGATGAGATACACTTCTCAGATATCGAGTCCAACCAAAGCTGGGAGCAGAGAGAATGAGGTGGAGGCTTCTGCTAATAAAATATTGGATGAGGGCCAGCTAGCTAGCGGAGATGGAGCCTTCACTTACTGCTAACCTACTCAAGCTGATGGGAAACCTTTTAGAGACCAGGTGCCCAAACTACAACCAAAACCCACTTATTTATTGCAAAGTGCCAGCACGGCAAAGTAAGTACAGGGAGTCCCGGGTTACATACAAGATAGGTTCTGTAGGTTTGTTCTTAAGTTGAGTTTGTATGCAAGTCGGAACCGTATACTTTATTATTGTAACCCCAGTCAAAATTTTTTTGGTCTCTGTGACAATTGGATTTAAAAAATGTTGGATTGTAATAAGAACCAGGATAAAGAATACATCTTAATTACAGGCACCAGTGAAAGCTGTTTATTGTAGCCTAGGACTAAAGTACAGTAAAGTACCAAAATCCAGAGGTCCGTTTGTAACTAGGGGTCGTATGTATGTGAGGTGTTCTTAAGTAGGGGACCGCTTGTAGTTATTTATTGCTACCTGTACTACCAGAACTTTCAATAATATCGACCTCGTGAAGACAATAAAACAGTTGAAAGAAGAAGGGCAAATTTGGACTAATGTTGTAGCATCTCGCTTTAGTCCCCCTGTATAGGAAGAAGCCTAAAGAAGCTCTAAAGATAATCATCCCCTATGCACGTTCTACCTCTTCCTGCAGTCCCCAGCAATCAAGAATGTGTTGTTTTAAAATGGCACTGAGAGCAGCATTTCGTGAGTCGCCTGGGTCTGCAGGATGATTCTTTGAGTTCTATGTCAAGTGCTATATCGATGGCTTGGGTGCCCAAAAAGAGGGCTCCGAGTGCCACCTCTGGCACCCGTGCCATAGGTTCGCCACCACTGCCCTAGATCTTTAGCTAGCACTCCTATAGATACTAAGATCCAACGTGTTTCCTGATAACATTCATCAGGGATCAGATGTCATATGTTTCATAGATTGTCAACACATATTGATATTAACACACATTCACACAGTGCGTCTCCGCATTGATATCAGCGGCTAAACTAGGGACACTTACTGCAAACACTTTGAATGGGTAATGTTTTTATAATCTAGACGCCTCCTTCCTTCTAAAACCAACCTTTAAACTCATGCTTATGAGCCAGAGTCCCGTGGGTGTTACTCCTTGCAGTGACTTCTCAGGCAGTTAGCATAAGAAGCAATTTCCCCTCCCATCGAGTGATTAACCCCTTAAGGACGGAGGGTTTTTCGCCTCATTTCTCGCTCTCCAACTTCAAAAATCCATAACTTTTTCATTTTTCCGTGTACAGACCTGTGTGAGGGCTTATTTTGTGCGTAACAAATTTTACTTTCCCGTAATGTTATTTATTTTAACATGCCGTGTACTGCGAAGCTGAAAAAAAATTCCAAATGTGGAAAAATTGAAAAAAAACCGCACGTGCGTCACGTTCTTGTGGGCTCAGTTTTTACGACTTTCACTCTTCGCTCCAAATAACACGCCTACTTTATTCTTTGGTTCGGTGCGATCGCGGTGATACCAAATTTATACAGGTTTTATTGTGTTTTAATACATTTTCAAAAATTAAACGAATGTGTACAAAAAAGAAAAAAATTTTTTGCCATCTTCTGACGCTAATAACTTTTTCATACTTTGGCGCACGGAGATGTGTGAGGGGTCATTTTTTGCGAAATGAGGCGACGTTTTCATTGCTTCCATTTTGAGGTCTGTGCGACATTTTGATCATTTTTTATTTCATTTTTTATGTTATGTAAAAAGGTGTAAAAGTCGCATTTCGGACATTTGGGCGCCATTTCCCGCCTCGGTGGTCACCGCCGGCCGTAACCGTTTTTATATTTTGATAGATCGGGCATTTTGAGACGCGGCGATACCTAATATGTCTGTGATTTTTACTGTTTGTTATGTTTTATATCCGTTCTAGGGAAAGGGGGGTGATTTGAACTTTTAATATTTTATTAATTTTTTTTATTTTTTAAACTTTTTTTTTTCACTATCTTTTAGACCATCTAGGGTACATTAACCCTAGATGGTCAGATCGCTGCTACCATATACTGCAATACTTCTGTATTGCAATATATGGCATTTTTGCAGCACATTCATTACAATGAGCCACTGGCTCATTGTAACGAATATGCAGCTGCCAGATAGCCTCGTGTCAAAAGAAGACACGAGGCTACCATGGCAACCGATCGCCGCCCCCCGATGACGTTTGGGGGCGTGGCGATCGGAAAAAAGATGGCGGCGCCCGCGCGCCGCCGTCTTTTAAACGCAGCCGGCGACTTTGCCGGCGGCGTTTAGGGGGTTAATAGCCGCGATCGGTGCAAGCACCGACCGCGGTTATTAGCGGTGGGGGTTTTGTGCAAAATGCAAAAACCCCCACCTCTGTATGAAGAGGACTCAGCCCGTGAGCCCTCTTCATACATCCCTTATACCTCTGCGCCGTAGAGCTACGGCGCAGAGCGTTAAGGGGTTAAACTTCCTCTGCTGCTGTGAGATTACATCTGGTTGGGGGGGGAATTCTGAGGGAGCAAAAGCAGGGTACGAAGTGCTCCTTGAGAGTGTAACAGCCTGTGAAACTGCAGCATGGAAGGCTTTGGGTAACACTCCTCACAGCCCTTTAGGCTCATTAATATAAATTTAAAAGTTGATTTTAGGAGGAGGGAGACCATGAATAACAAATATAAGAACATTACAATAGTCACAGTGGCTGGATCAATGGTTTATCCTTTATCTACACTTCCAAGTTGGCTATTAATAAGAAGTAAATTTAAGAAGGGCAGGGGTGTCAAACTGGTGGACACATCAGCCTTGTGGTTGTCTTAAAAGGGTCAAGTCACATTGCTGCCCCATCAGCCCCAAATCTGTGGAGGGCTGTTATGGGGGGATGCAATGGAAAAAAACTCAGCTTCAAAAACCTGAGGTAATCTCCCCTGAGAGTTAGCAGGGAGTTAGCAGGGAGGCAGAGCTGGGTCACCTCAATCCAACACTGACACTATCCCAGAGGAGCCCACATGAGCAGGCATCAAACCCTCCTATGAAAAAGCAGTCAAGCTCACAACCACGATCCCCTGTTCTGCGAGAGGAGGATTTGGCATTAACTCCCACTTTTACAAGATACCAAGAGCCCTCACCCACATGGGCTTCATCTCCTGAATCACATACAGAACCAACAGGGGGCTTCTCAGCTTCTAACACAGAACTTAACACCCTACAAGCTTTTCTACAAAACCTCCCTACTAAAGAGGATTTCAAGCTTCTTATAACAGAGGTGAAAGATACCTTGAAAGCTGAACTAACAGAAGTGAGAAATGATCTGCAGTTGGTTACGGGCAGAGTAGACTCTCTGGAAGTGGCTACAGAAGACTCTAGGCACAACATGGCACAGCTGCAATCCCTCGTCTCCTTCCAAGCGGAGGCTATGCGAGATATCACCAGACACTTGGAGGATCTGGATAACAGAGGGAGACGAAATAACATAAGAGTGAGGGGAGTGCCAGAGGTAGAGGGAAGAGAAAACGTAAAAGATTTGCTACACTCTTTATTCACTTCTATACTAGGTGACCCCTCTGTCCGGATGAAATTTGACAGAGCTCACAGAGCCCTTAGACCAAAGTCAGCAGGCTCTGCCCCCAGGGACATCATTTGCAGGCTACAAGATTATGAACTTAAAGAACGTATCATGTTCAGAGCAAGGAAGCAACGGGAGCATGAGTTCCAAGGTGCAAAGATACAGCTATACCAAGACCTCTCATGGTTGACCCTGCAGAAGAGAAGACAACTGTGCCCCCTCCTGGACATCTTACATCAACATGGGATTACCTATAGATGGGGCTATCCTTTTGCCTTAATAGCCACACATGAAGGCCTGACGATGACAGTGCGCTCATTCCAGGATCTGATACCATTCTGCGAGGCATGGGACATACATGTGCCTCCTATGCAAGACTGGGAAGCGGGATATTCAGCGCCAGTAGCCATACCTGCATCCGAATGGCGGATAGTGCAAAAAAAAGAGGAGACGACCGCAATCAAGAGGGTCTGCTGGAGAATCCCCTACCTAGGTCCGATAGATCCTCTCTGAAGATATCCTTTCTAGAATGTGATCTTAACAGTACAATGCTATTCAGCCTGGACAAAAACGAGTTTTTCAATGTGTTCATAAGTTCACGTACCTCTGCACCAGGGGTCTGATTGCAGACGTACTTTCCAGTTATTTTTGACAGTATTAATAGATACACTCCTAGGTTGTGTGACCCCATCTTGGCATTACACTCACATTACCCCGTCTGGGACTATTGAGTGACCTCGCTGGTATACACCAGAGGATCCCTCAACCACCTGCTGGTTTTCTCCCTTTCCTTTTTTTTTTTTTTTTTTTTTTTTAAGGGAAAAGGTGGTTTAGATCCCAACCAGAAAGGGAGCGATATTTCTCTCCCATTTTGGTTTATACCCTTGGTATAACTTAAGTGTTATTGTATCTTGTCTTTTTACGTCCTTACCCATTGGTGTGTTTCCCCCTTCCCCTTTTTCTCCTTTTCCCTTTCTCTCTCCTAGACCTTCTCCACTCATCTCGAAGGGAGAAAATAAGGACACCTTCCAGCTCAAAAGTCGTAAACAGTGAGTACCCCAGGATTTAGAGAATAACAATGGTAAAACTACTATCGCTGAATGTCAAGGGTCTAAACTCTCCAACCAAGAGCAGGTTAGCCTTAAGGGAAATGAGATCCAGTAGGGCGGACATAGTCTACCTGCAGAAGACACATTTTGACACAAGAGGATCATTCGCCTTCGCCAGGCACTTATACCCAGAGGCCTATTTAGCTTCCCATGACAGTAAGAAAGCCGGGGTAGCGATTCTGATTTCCAGCTCATGCCCGATGCAGGTCTCCTCTGTGATCGCTGACCCGATGGGACGTTACCTCATCCTACAGGGTACGCTACATGGCAACCCAGTCCGCCTATGCAACATATATGCCCCAAACTCCTCCCAGGTGAGATTCCTCACCAAGGTACTCAATAGAATAGCTAAATTGCCCCCAATGCCGCTATTACTGGGAGGGGATTTTAATCTCATCTTCTCTACTTCAATGGATAGGCTAGCAATGACGAATTCCCCAGTCAGTCGTTCCAAAACAACATGGCATCAGCCTTTCGTAGCCTTGTTCGGCGCTTCTCCCTATACGACCTATGGCGGGTTTGTAACCCCAGAGAAAAAGAATACACATTTTACTCTGCCTCACACGGTACCCATACCCGCATTGACTATTTCTTTGGAGATATTCAAATCCTGCGGATGATGAGAGATGCGGAAATAGGGACCATTTCCTGGTCTGATCATGCCCCTTTGGTGCTAAACCTTAGAGACGAGTTCACCTACTTACGCACCTGCCATTGGAGGTTAAATGAGGCCCTGCTAAAAGTCCCACATATAAAGGAAGAGTTATCCACGTCCCTAGCTGAATATTTCCGCTTTAATGTAGACTCAGTATCGACTCAAGCCACACTCTGGGAGGCTCACAAAGCTGTGATGAGAGGGTACTGCATAGAGCAAGGGACAAGATCCAAACGGGATAGGTTGCGGCAGGAAAAGGAGTTATGTAGGGCAATAAAGTCCATGGAGTCTGATATGGCAGAAAACCCGACCACAGGGCGACTGAGACGACTGGTTGAGCTTAGGGAGACTTTGAGAGAACTCCAACTTAAGCAAGTGGAGAGAATGTTGGTATTCTCAAAGCAGCGTTATTATGATAAAGGAAATAAATCACACACACTACTCGCGAGGCAGCTCCGGGAGAGACGTGAGAGCCAAACTCCACATGTTATCAAAGGACCCTTGGGGTCTATGCTACATGATCCAAAGGCAATTGCAGACCATTTCCAGGCCTACTACGCCAAACTCTATGCTTTACCTATTCCTCAATCATTGACAGTAGAGGATAGAGAGAAAGCCATACAAGAGTTTTTGCTCTCCTGCTCTCTCCCTAGACCAGGGGTCTCAAACTCGCGGCCCGCGGGCCAACTGTGGCCCGCGGGACAATATTTTGCGGCCCCCACCTGGAAAAGCACCGCGGTCGGGTCACGCTGTCTTGAAAAGGGCTCACGGGCTGAGCCCTCTCCATAGCCGGTAAGTCTTTGCTGCATATTGCAGCAAAGGCTTACCGGTAACACCCGCGATCAGTGCTAGCACCGATCGCGGGTGTTTGCACAGCGATAGCTGCCGGCAAAGCTGCCAGCAGCCTCAAAAAGATAGCGGCGCATGGGTGCCGCCATCTTACCTGGGATCGCCGCTCCCCGTGACGTCATCGGGGGGCGGCGATCCGTCTCCATGGTAGCCTCGGGTCTTCCGAAGACCCGAGGCTATTTCGTTTTAACCCCTTCATTACAATGTGCTGATAGCACATTGTAATGAATGAGGAGGAAAATCCCCATATATTGCCATACTGTAGTATGGCAGTATATGATAGGATCGATCAGACAACCTAGGGTTAAAGTACCCTAGGGAGTCTGAAAAATAGTATAAATAAAAATACAAAAAAGTTTGAAAAAAAAAAATTATTATAAAAAAACCTAAAATTTCAAATCACCCCCCTTTCCCTAGAACTGACATAAATATAAATAAACAGTAAAAATCATAAACACATCAGGTATCGACGTGTCCGAAAATGCCCGATCTATCAAAATATGATAATGGTTTTTCAATGCTTTTAACCCCGTAACGGAAAATAGCGCCCAAAGTCGAAAATGCCACTTTTTTGCCATTTTGAAAAATATAAAAAATCTATAAAAAGTGATCAAAAGGTCGTACAGTCCTAAAAATGATATCATTGAAAATATTATCAAATTTCGCAAAAAATGACACCACCCACAGCTCCGTACACTAAAGTATGAAAAAGTTATTAGCGCCAGAAGTTGGCAAAATCAAAAAAATAATTTTAGTACAGGAGGTTTTAATTTTTGTAAAAAACATTATAAACCTATAACAAATTTGGTATCCCCTTAATCGTACCGACCCAAAGAATAAAGTAGACAAGTCATTTGGAGCGCTCAGTGAAAGATGCAATATCCAAGCCCACAAGAAAATGGCGCAAATGCGTTTTTTCACCATTTTCATTGCATTTGGAATTTTTTTCCCGCTTCCAAGTACATGGCATGGAATATTAAATACCATCACTATGAAGTGCAATTTGTTACACAGAAAACAAGCCGTCACACAGCTCTTTACGTGTAAAAATAAAAAAGTTATAGATTTTTGAAGGTGGGGAGTGAAAAATGGACATGAAAAAACAGGAAAGGGCCCGTAACCGGTTAATCCCCTTCCCTCAGGTACTTGAAGAAGATGAAGTCGCCGCTCTGAACGCACTTGGTGCAGGTCAGAGCGGCGACTTCATCTTCTTCGATGGGAGGGACACGGGGAGACAAGTACCGGGGGGGAGGGGGGGGGGGGGTGGAGTGTCCCTGACTGGGCTCAGTGCGGTAGGAGCTTGGGACCCCTCGGTGCACAGGACCGTTCATAGAGAAAACACGTCTCCCAGCTTGGGGCTTTCCTTGCGCTGGGAGACGCCATGACATTTGAATCTGAATAATGATATTTTGTAAGTGCATTTTGTGTGGAAAACTTGATGCGGCCCAGCCTTACCCAGAATCTACCTCCAGCGGCCCCCAGGTAAATTGAGTTTGAGACCCCTGCCCTAGACTGTCCACGGACGCGGTCGAATCCCTTAACACTCCTATAACCCCTGAGGAGATAGAGGAAGTGGTCAAAGAACTCCCCAACGGAAAGGCACCAGGGCCTGACGGCCTAACATACCTTTACTACAGAACATTCCTCCAAACCTTACTCCCCCATATGACGCGCTTATTTAACTCCCTTTTAGAGGGGGAATCTCTTCCTTCTACTCTCACTCATTCTTATATTACAGTAATCCCCAAGCCCGGAAAGGACGCGACAGAGTGTGCAAACTATAGGCCAATCGCTCTCCTTAACTCGGACTTAAAGATTTACACAAAGATCTTAGCGAACCGACTGCTCCCTATACTTCCCCACATGATCCACAAGAATCAAGTGGGATTCATTCCGTGTCGCCAAGGGGGAGATAATACTAGGAGGACGATTGACTTAATAGAGGTCCTAAACCACGCAAAGGAACGTGCGCTCATACTGAGCTTAGACGCAGAAAAAGCGTTTGACCGGCTGAACTGGCCCTTCATGTTCAAAACGCTGGAAGCTATGGGTTTTGGGGGCCAGTTCATGAAGGCAATTGCAGGCCTGTACGCTAAACCCACAGCGACAATAAAATTCCCTCACGCTTCTTCTAGCCCTATAAATATTAAAAATGGTACTAGGCAGGGATATCCATTGTCCCCCCTCCTGTTTGTACTATGTATAGAGCCTCTAGCAGCTATGATACGCCAAGACCCAAATATACGTGGGGTATTGGTGAAGGATAGAGAGTTCAAATTGTCACTATTTGCAGACGATGTCCTCCTTACCCTGACCCAACCACATACGTCCCTTCCAAACCTCCAGGCCCGCCTAAACCACTACGGTCTCTTGTCGGGGTACAAGGTTAACACCACCAAGACTGAAGCTTTACCGCTCAATATGACACCACAAGAGACAGACCAATTACGAGCTAATTACAAGTTTCGTTGGCAGACATCAGCCATTAAATATTTGGGGGTAAACATTACGCAGACTTATAGCACAATATATGACCAGAACTTCCCAAATATGTTTAAAGAAATACGGCTACTGCTTAACAAGTGGAATTCTCTCCCAATTTCATTCTTTGGTAGGATTGCGGCCATAAAAATGACTTTGCTCCCCAAACTACTTTATTTATTTGAAACCCTGCCTATCCCAGTGCCCCTAGGAACCTTGAGATCGATACAGAGTGCTTTCATTTGCTTTGTGTGGGCCCACAAACGACACAGGGTGGCAAGATCTGTGTTACTTGCTCATAGATCCAAAGGAGGATTGTCGGTACCAGACCTAGTTAAATATTACTGGGCGGTTCATCTCAGACGAATCCCGGCTTGGTCTACGTTGTGGGCCTACTCGAGGTGGATGGAGGTCGAGAAGCTCTGGTTGGCCCCATTTCACCCCAATGCTTTTTTATGGACACCAGGGATACAACCCCCAGAAGGCCCACTGCTGGGCCCAATCGCTTTTACTTTACACCTCTGGCGAAACTGCTGTTCTAGATTCCCCTTGATTTCAAAAAGCTCGCCCATGCAGTCATTCTTATATACACCACTTATGCCCCAGAATACACCAGGACCAGTAATAAGACCCTGGCATACCAAATGCTTGTTCCGTTTCGCAGATGTAGTGGATCATAGTACAAGGACAATCCTTCCTTTCAGCACCTTCCAGGAAAAATTTGACATCCCGTCTTCCTCCCAATATCACTACCTACAAATCCGCCACTTATTGCAAACCCTAGGAAGCTCCGACACAGTCTCCAAGCCTACCCCTTTTGAATACCTATGTAAAACCACCACACACACTTCAGGACTCATCTCTGACATTTATAGGATTCTATTACATCCTGACCCAACAGAGGAGGTATCACACCCTTACATGGCCAGGTGGGAACAGGTGGTAGGATCCCCAATCACACAGGAGACCTGGTGTCGTATATGGCACTATGCAGCCAAATCATCGACGTGCACTGTTTACAAGGAGAACCAGTATAAGCGGTTATATTTCTGGTATCATACACCAGCGCAATTACACCAGATATTTCCGGAAATTCAGGACATCTGCTGGCGTTGCAGGGAGACAGGTAGTGACTTACACCATATCTTCTGGTCTTGTGCAAACATTTGGCCGTTCTGGGAGGAGGTTAAAGACCTGATTCATGACACACTTTCAGTTTCGATCCCTCTTACTCCCCTGTTCTACTTGCTCAACATAGCACCACAGCCTCTACCTAAGCTGTCCATGAGGTTAGCCTTACATATCCTTACAGCAGCCAAGTGCTTGATAGCACAACACTGGAAGAGGTCGAACCGGCCAACCAGAGGGTCCCTCTTGGCAAGAGTGAGAGAGGTCAGAAGTATGGAATCTATGACGGCCTCAATGGATGATAAAATAGACCTTTTCTCCAAGATCTGGGCCCCATGGGATGCATATTGGGCGGGTATGGTAAACCAAAGAGATGATTGACCGGGAAGCAGGCACAGCTTATAGAGAGATCTCTACTTCTTCTCCTCCTCCCCTCTTTCCTTATGTATCTTTGTCTGACGTCTCCCCCCATGGTTTAAGGATTTGTTGTAATGTTGTTTATTGGGCTCCGAGTGAGCTATCCTTTTTGTAATGACTACATGCAAGATGTATATGATAGATACAAATCTGACTACTGATCTATGTAACTGATGATTTAAGGTTAACCTTTTGCAACTGAGTGTTGACTATGGTTGATTTCTCTTTTTTTATTTCCTGTTCTGTTATTGCTTACGATATCTGGATTTCTCATAAGAATATTGTATAAAATATTTTAATTGAAATAAAAATACAGTTAAACAAAAAAAAAAAATTTGAAAAAAGAGACCTTACCATTTACAACTCTCCTACACTGCAACATCTTTATATCCACCAATTCCTACAAGAAAACAGATTAAAGTCCATCATGTATGCAAAAACAAAATAAACAGTAACTAAATATAGCCAATGCAACATGAATGCCATATCATCTGATAATCAAATGGTTATAGTATAAAATCTATAGTATAAATTACACTAAAATATGATGATTTGTGCTAGAAACAATTGCTAGTACACAGTCTACAATCAGACGTCAGTTTTTTGTAAAACAGGTAAAACATGAGAATTTTTACTAACAATCTGCAAAGATTGTAAGATCTTGCAAGCAGGAAAATTATTCCTATGGTTTCATATGACCATGTAATTGCTCATGTAATATCTTATGTATTTTTATATATCATCTGCAACGTGCTGCATAATAAGATGGTGCTATATAAACATCTATTTATTATAATATAGTGCAATTATGTTCAGTATTAGCCGAAATTGCTATGGTGGTCTAGGCAAGACCCAACATTACAAAGAAGGTTGAAAAAATTTGAGGAGCTGGACTGCCTTGATGAAATGAGCCAGTTTGTCTAGCAAATGTTGTTTTCAACCTGTTAGTGCTCTGCGTCCGATATATCGAATGCTGAAAGCAATAACTTACCGCTCAGCGTTGTATATCGGACATAGAGCTTATGCCGGTTCAGCTCAAGATCTGAGGCGACCCGGCATCGGGATACACGGGGTGCTGGCTGTAACTAGCAGCCGACGCCCCAGTGTAACACCAAGGGTCGGAGTGGGCTCTGAACACGGGTGCTTAACCCGTTAAATGTGACCGCGGCATTTAACCTGCCTTTCCCCCACGATTGCCCCCCCCCCCGCGCAACGTCTTTGGGGGCGCCAATCGTTTCCCTGGCAGCCCCGAGGTCCTATCAGGAACCATCACGTGCCATAGGCTGACACTGCTAATACCCTGCAATACATCAGTATGATTGCTGTTCATGTCCCATGGTGGAAATAGTATAAAAGTTATATGTTAATATGTTATAAAAAAAAAAAAATAAAAGCAATAAAATCAATAAAAAGGCCCATAATCCCCATAACATATAGAGACATATGACACAAAAAACAAAGTCTAAATCATAACACAAACCCCACGTATACAGTACCACCACGTCAGTAACAACCTATAGAAATGAAATAATTATTGAACACTGTTAAAAACACTTTAAAAAAACCACCAAAAATTTGGATTTTAACCACAAAAACCTATTGAATCCCTCAGAATTATACTTTTGCAAAGTATAACATTTCCCGCAAAAAAAACAAACAAGCCATCAACCAGCTCCATAGCCAAAAAAGGAAAAATGTTATGCCACTTGAAAGATGGCGATGCAAAAATGATAGATTTTCCCCCTAAAATCCTGGCAGCTGCAGGGCACTCCTTCCCTTCTGCGTCTCGCTGTGCTCCCATAAAACAAGTAACAACCACATGTGGGGGGGAGGGGGGTCCCTGTACTCAGGAGAAATTGCAGAACAGTAAGGTGCAGAAATTGCAGAATTGTAAGGTGAGTTTTCTTTTTTTATCTTTTGAAATGTGCAAATTTTAGGGTTAAATGAACATATAACCGACAAAATTTGACCATTCTAAATTTCCCCTCCATTTTAATGTAGTTACTATGAAGATCTCAAGGGGTTAACAATCTTCTGTAAAGCCATTTCTGATAGTTTGAGGGGGTGAAGATTTGAAAATGGGTTAATTTTATAGGGATTTTTTATGTTAAATATGTAAAATTTCATTCAAAACAGTATTTATCCCCAAAATAGTCAATTCTGAAAATACGAAAAAATCAGTATTCGATTTGTAAGCCGCGTGACATTAAAATAAATTATCCAAAAATTATGAAAATGTAAAGTAGACATATGGGAAATTATATTTAGCAGCTTATTTAGGTGGTAAATCTATCTGCCTGAAAAAACAATTTTGAATTTTGAAAATGGCCAATTTTTTAAAATTTTTTTTGTTGTAAATAAACACAAAAATTATCAGCCAACATTTACCACTAAATGGGACATGGTACTGAGCCTTAAGCTGTAAAATGGCTGTATCAGAGATCACACTAACATTTTTCGAGAAGGGTAATAATACTCCTCTCACAATTTTTTAGGAGTACTTTTAGCCAAAGACAGGTATGACATTTCCAGTCATACAAATTAATAGCTCCTAGTGTTTAACCCAGTTTTCTGTGATTAAATAGCCAATTGAGACAAATCTAGTATTTTAAAATTGTGCATTAAATAAAGACAAACAACCTTTTTTTCGTCTCCTGAGAAATTTCAACCTACAAGGCGAATAGGGCTGATCTACCAAATTCCCTAGCCCTCCCTCCCCCCAGATGAGATAGGCTAGTGCATCTGAATTTTTATTTAATTCATTTTTGGTGGTTGGAGGGGCAAAAGTTTTTAATTTATTTTTAATACATTTTTTGCTTTTTTATATTACATATTTTAAGCACACACACTATATTATATATATATATATATATATATATAATTTTTTTTTTTTTTTTTTTAAATCACTATTACATATGTTCTTTATTTATATCACTGCACAGTATGGCAGGTGTATATCTATGATGTATACATCAGTGTACAGTATGGTGGAGATATATCTCTATATATATGTTAGTGAACAGTATGGTGGGTTTATAAATCCATAATGTATGTATCAGTAGAGTTATACACATGCCCGGGCCTCTGTTACTCACGGGTTCCCGGTGTCTGGCCCGCAGCACAGTATGGGGTTGACCTCATCCTCTGGGAAGGCAAATCTCATGTCATAGCTGAAGGAGAACATCCCCCGCACCATCCTGCTGCATCTGCCAGCAGAGAGATGAGGCTCTGCAGAGCGTGCAGCCGAGCCGGAGAACGAACAGCTCCAGCACCGCCGACCACCAGCGCATCCCTAGCCGGACACTTCCGGGGTCCATCCTGGCTGCGTACCTCCTCTCCTAATCGGAGCTGCAGCACTGCACCATTCAAAGCTCCAAGGAGTCTGGGGCCATAAGCCCCAGGTTGAGGCTGCCGAAGATGCCGGACAGGGAGAGCAGCACAACGAGGATTATGAACTGCAGCCACCCGCAGAGCGGCAGCTTTTTCTGCTCCAGCACCTGCAAGAAAAGAACGGGTGCAGAAAATCTTCCAAACGGGTTCAGACACAACCCACCGTAGTAGCACAATTAACCAAGAAGCAGCACTCCGTATAGTGAGTAGCAGCTTGAAAATGCCTTTATTGATAATGTAAAATGTTGCAGTTTTTCACGGTGGAATAAAGCCAGTATTTTTTCACTATATGGAGTGCTGCTTCATCGTTAATTTTGCTAGTATGAGTAATAGGTTTCCGACTTGCCTTTAAGGTCGATAGGACTTTGTGAGATAAGCCTTTGATTCTAAGTAATTTCCCTTCAGGATCCAAGCTGACAACTGGAGGGCCTGGGGATTTGGGTGCAGTACTGGTCCTTGGAATAATAGATCTGTACGAGGAGAAAGGTGAATCGGTTCTTCCAGGGCTAGTCTCCTGAGTGATTGAAACCTTATCTTCTTTGGCCAGAAGGGTACCACTAGAATTACTTTTGCCCTCTCTTTGAATCTTCTTTACCACTTTTGGAATTACCGGAATTGGTGGAAAAGCATACATTAATGCCTCATTCCAGGGATGTCTGAAGGCATCTAGTTGGTTCATCGATGTTGAACCGCCTAGCAAGAAGAAAGATTTTGTCTTTGAGTTTGCGCGGGTTGCAAATAGGTCTATTTCCAAGACTCCCTATTTTTGGGTTAGATGTTTGAAAACCTTGTTGTTTAGGCACCACTCGTTGTTGTTATGTTTTCTGCTGAGGTAGTCCGCTATTGTATTTTCTTCTCCCTTCAGGTGGACTGCGGATAGGGATAATACGTTGTCCTCTACCCAACTGAAGATTTTCTCCGATAAGAGAAGAAGGTCGGTATTCTTGGTGCCTCCTTGGTGGCGTAGATAGGCCACTGTGGTGACGTTGTCTGAATATATTTTTACATGGCGAGACTATCAGATCTCTGCTGATTTTCAGGGCTTCCCATATAGCTCTCAACTCTCGATAATTAGAAGATAGATTCTGAACGGATAGTGCCCATTTTCCTTGGGCAAGGGACCCCTCAAAGTTTGCTCCCCATCCAGTCAAACTTGCGTCCGTCTGGAGTGATAACAGAGGCCATGGATGCCAGGTTAGCCCTTTTTCCAGGTTCTCCTGATGTGTCCACCATACTAAGATGTCTTTGATCTCTGCAGGGATTTTTATCTTCCAATCCAGAGCTGGGTTCTTGTCCCACATGGATAAGACCCAATTTTGTAACCTGCGAGTATGGGCTTGACTCCACTACACTGCTTGGATACATGCTGTCAGTTGTCCTAATAGCCTCATTACATTCCTTATGGAACAATCGAGTTTCTTTCAGAATAATTCGACTTCCTGAACAATTTTTAATCTTTTCTCCTGTGGGAGGAAGGACATCTGGAGTGATGAATTCAGAGAGACGCCCAAAAATGTAGTAATCTTGCTGGGTTCCAGGTTTGACTTATTCCAATTTATGATCCAGCCTAGTTGTCAGAGAATTGTTGATTGTAGCAGGATCCGAACAGGAGCTAATCCAACACAGGGATTTTACGATTACCAATCGTCTAGATACGGAATTATGACCATCTTTTTTGTTCTTAAGAAGGCCACCACTTTGATGATAATTTTTGAAAATGTCCTTGGGGCTGACGATATTCCGAAGGGCAGCACCTTGTATTGGAAATGGTGTATCAAACCCTCTGGGTTGAGAAACGCAATCCTGAGGAACTTCTGGGATGCTTTGTATATTGGTACGTGATAATTGGCATCCTGCAAGTCGATTGTGCACATGAATGCCCCCGGAGGAATCTGCTTAATTGCTGAACTTACAGTCTCCATTCTGAATTTCCTGTATAGGATGTACTGATTTAGACCTTTCAGGTTTCATATCATCCTGAATAAACTTTTTTTTAAATTAAGAATACTGGGGAATAATGACCTCCTCCTATCGGTCATACTGGAACAGGGATGATGACATCCAGATCTAGTAATTTTTGTATTTCTGTCCACAACTGAAGGGATAGTTCTGGTGATGGTTGCCTGGTGAGAAAAAATTTCTGGGGAGGAAGAGACGTTATCTCCAGCCTAAAATTGTTAGAATCCAGGGGTTCTGTCTGATGTCTGTCCACTGCTGGTAAAACTTTAGGAGTCTCCCCCCCCCCCCCACTCTGGCGTCATTTTCTGAATGATGGGGTGGTGTTGCTGGAGCTAAGGAGGAAGCCCCTTCCTCTCCCCCCTTTGGGGTAACTCCATTTCCCCTGCTTTCCTTTCCCTCTGTAATGGAATTTCTTCTCTTTCGGGTCCTGAAGGGGCTGTTTCTTCTGGGCCGCTTTTGCTTCAGGAAAGCCTTTCTTCCTATCAGCTGCCTTTTCAAGGATGGTTTCCAACTCGTGTCCGAAGAGGTATTCTCCTTGAAAGGGAAGGCCACAATTTAGATTTGGATCTGAAAGCTCCTGTCCACTGTCTTAGCCAGAGCATTCTTCTTGCTGAATTGGAAAGTGCCCCGTCTTTTGCGCGGAATCTTACACCCTTCTGCTGAGGTGTCCGCAACAAAGGCTTCTGCTGACTTTAGTATGGGTGTGGTTTCTAAGAGAATTTCTCTTGGTGTACCATCCTTGATATGATTTTCTAGCTCAGACATCCAGAAAAATAGGGTACGAGACACCGATGTTGTGGCGATATTAGACTTCAGATTCCACATGGCCGATTCCCATGTTTTCTTCAGCAGACTATCTGCTTTTCCGTCCATGGGATCTTTAAGTTGGATAGCATCTTCAAAGGGAAGATCGTTTTTTTTTCGCAATGTTTGTTACTGGGACATCCACTTTTGGAAAAGAATTCCAGATCTTTGATTCTTTCTCATCGAAGGATAAACGATTTTTAAATTCTCTTGATAGAGATATTCTGTTTTCTGGATCTTTCCATTCCTCCAGTATTAGATCCTTCAGGGTTTTATTAATTGAAAAGACACATCTATTTTTTTGCTTTAAGAATCCCAAAAAGCTCGTCCTGAATTGATTTTGGTTCTTCAATCATAAGCGTTTCTATCATGGCTTTCAATAGCGGTTCTAAGTCTTCTGACATTAACAAATATCTGGATTCCATCTTAACAGCAGATGTGGATGGAATAGAGTCTAAATCTAATGAATCCTTGACTGAATCGTCTACTGACTCAACTTCAAACTCTGATTGATATTCTACTCTATGACTGTTTGGTAAAGGCTCCTGGGGCAAAAGATCAGCTAAAGATGAAGCTAATGAACATTGAACCCTTAATAAAGGTTCTCATTTTGTCCATAAAGGATGTTTTCTCCTCTATAAGAGGCTATCAATACAGTCTCTTAAAGTCATTAGATAACTTGTTAAAGCACATATTGCATCTACGGGAGGTAACTTTTCTTTTTCCTGCAGCTTTTGGAAGCAAATCCTTTGGTTCTCTATGTTTATCCTTCTCTTTCAGTTCTTTCCAACAGAGAAGGAGAATAGTATTACTATTTAATAGTAACATAAGTAACTTGTGTATGTGAGGATACAACCCACAGTAACACATAGACACCCCGAAACCACTCACAGGAGCTATAGGCGAGGGATCTATAGACACAGCCTCCATGGCGCAGGATTCAATACTGCCAATGGTTATACACAGCACCTATGTATACATATATATGCATGTGTCAAATATCTGATACATATACACAGGAGGTATATGGTACATACTTGCCTTTTGCACACAACCTCATGAGGTAAGGCAATAAAGATGGCCTGATATGTTAAGCCTGAAAGATATACAGCGTTTTTTTATACATACTACATACATCAGCTGTGCTCCCCCTCTTGTGGTCCCCACTGGGATGCACCATTGGTGACAGATGTTACCCTGAATCAAACCCCACCAGCCACCCCCACTCTTCAAACCCCATCACCCACCCACTTGGCAGAAGGCCCTTCCTGAGCTACAGCACACTCCTCATGTGCACCTCGGCCTGGAGCAGCCTCTGACATCCACATGGTCTCCCACCCAGCCTAGGTACTCCAAAGAAACTTTACATTTGCCTGTATTATGGTCAACACAAGGGGAGGGGTAGCCCCCTACACCAACAATGGGGCCCAAAAAACATTTTCATCCCATCCTCCTCTCTTCCACCCTCTGCTCCCCAAGGCCCAAATGGGTTGGACCCCAGAATGTCACCCTGTTCGGAACATTCTGCTGCATTTCCCCTGAAGTCCCAGGTGATGATGATGCATGAATACCCACCCGCTCTGCTGTCACAAGAATTTGGCGGACTAGCCGAGTTGCGAGCGCTCCGTACACATCTCCGTTCTATCCCTACTAGAGAGGACACAGAGTTACATGGCTCGGTTGGAACAGTCATACAGTGCAGAGCTGGCTGTGGTGAGAGAAGACGATCAGAGATTGACTGGCAGCGTTTCTGCTATGGATGATAACCAATACAGCGCTAACTAATCTAGTGGACACTCACAATTTTACTCTGGCTGAACATACATTTCACCTTCAGTTTCTAGCCAACCAACTGGATGAAACAGAAAACAGAAGCCGCTGTAATATACGAATCCATGGTCTCCCTGAAAGGGTGGAAACCTCACGCCTACATGATACCTTCAAACAACTGTTTAATTACCTCTTTAAAGTCCCCGCTGACACGCCTCTACAACTGGATAGGACACATCACTCCCCGGAAGCTAAACCCACAGCCCACGAATGCAAGGGACATTATATGTAGGGTCCATAAATACCAACTTAAAGACACAATCATGTCCAAAGTCAGAAAAGCAGAAAATATTGTCTTCCATGGAACACGTCTACAGTTGCTTCTGAACCTCACTCTCCTCACTTTACTCAAGCGGAAATCCTTTAAGCCTTCTTGGAAAAATTGAGACAGCGAAACATCCCCTACTCCTGGGGGTTCCCATTTTGCCTTCATATCCGCCATGTGGACAGGAGATATACCCTGGGGCATCCAGCGGACATACCAGATCTCTCGGCTGTCCTCGGTTTCCCAGTTCCCACCATCACTGAGTGGCCGAGGCTCCCCATTTCAGAGGGCCTGGGGGGAGGCTCCTCCACTCCCGGCCAGACCTACAAGACACAGGGGTCAAGGTGGTCGAGCGGCATGAGTAACATGGACTACTAAAATGATGCAGGTTACGTACAGCCTATCTTACCTAGGCTTCATCTCAGGATACATAACTGTGCAAAGTTTTATGTTCTTTACAGGTCTCTTGGTATTCCCTAGATGCATCACCTTGACTAGACTGCACGACTACGAGGTTGTGGACGCATTGAGGGGCAATATTCTCTTTGGTCAGATATACCTTATCTGAGGCTTATCTGGACAGCGGTCATCATTAATACCCCAAATGGTTTACTCAAAATGGTTTCATTGTCCACACCCGAACTGTCAGGTGGGTGGGGTATCGAAAGCATTCCATAGATCTCTTAAATATGTGCTACTAAACTCCAAGTGCTATCCAGAAGGTAGTTTCCTACTCTTGAAAATTAGTATGCAAGGAGTTGTTTTCACCATTGCTATAGTCTACTTCCTTAATTCCGATCATGTTTCCTTTGGCGTTTTACTTCTGCGTTCACTGGCAGAATTTGCAGATGGCTCAGATATGATCATTGAGGTGACTTCAATATGGTGATGGATGTGCATCTGGATACCACTACAGGTAGGTCCTCTGTCTCCTTTGCCAAAAGTCGCAGTCTGAAACAGGAGAGGGCCCACAAACTTAAAGGGGTTTTCCCATTGCAGAAAATTGTTATTGTTTGTGAATATAATAAATAAAATAACAATATATTTGAAAAGTTATAACATTTCAAATATATTGTCTGTGTTAATTCCTTCTTTAGAAAGCTTTTATGTTAACTTCCAGCGGATAGAAATCGGAACCTGGTCACACAGGTGCACAGCGCGTTAGTATCATAGAGAGTGCAACTGTGTGACCATGGTCAGGTTTCTGTCCACTGGAAGTCATCATGGAAGCTTTCTATAGAGGACAGCATGAAGAGATCTAGAAATATGTGAGGAATTGATATAGAAAGTATATTGGAAAATTGTATAACTTTTCATCACACAAACAAGAACATTATATTACCGAATTGGGAATACTCCTTTAAGTCACTATTGCTCTTTCTAGCCGACAAAGAATATGTTAATAAGTCTACTTCCTCAGAGCCTTTGAAAGCAAAGATCTCTTCTCTACGGCATGGGAAATTCTCTCCATTCTAGATAGAATATGTTCTAGGGAGCATATGCAAAAGGGCTTCTTTGAATATGGTGACAAGTGGAATACAATCACACACACCAACAACCCATATTTTCATAAATTCCCCGTAAAAGGATTGGTTCTTAAGGAATACCGGACTTTAGAACTTTAGTTCTACTCAAACTTGTATAATATCGGGAACAATGTGTAGGGCCCGTTCCTCTACATCAGCAACTATCAGTTATTTAGAGGCAAATCTCTTGACTAACATCCCATTGGATGATGCCTCCTCTTTGGTGAATGATTTTTCTGAAGTGGCAATTGCTTTTGTCATCAAAATCTCAAATCTGGTAAAAGCCCAGGTCCAAATGGATTCACTCCCCGGTTCTATAAATTTTGTAAACAGTAGTCCCTCCTTACTAGGACCTTCAAATCCATTTATGAGAACTTTCCAAACCTAGCCCTACAAGCGTATATAATGGTGATACCCAAACCAGGGAAGGACCAGGCGCATTGGGACACATTTACTAAGGGTCCGAATCACGGTTTTCCGCAGGGTTTCCCGAATTTTTCCAATTTGCGACGAATTGCCCTGGGATTTCGGCACACGTGATCAGATTGTGGTGCATCGGCCCCGGCTTTCATGTGACAGAAATGGGGGGAGTTTCCGACCACTCTCTCTTTTGGATTGTGGACCCATAAATATTGACTAAGCTATTGGCCCTACAACTTCAACCTTTTATCCCATCTTGGATACATCAAAAATAGGTGGGTTTTGTTCAGGAGAGGGAGGCCAGGGACAACACGATCAAAACAACTTCCTTGATTGCGAGAGCCAAGGCCTCCAGGACCCCCCACGTGTTTGCTATCCGTTGATGCGGTGAAAGCTTTCGATCACGTACACTGGACGTTCCTGGAGGCCACTTTACACTCAATGGGCCTGGGTCCTCACATAAGGGAGAGAATTATGGCCTTATATCATGGACCTTTTGCCAGGATCAAAATTAATGGGGCACTTTCACTGCCACTTTTCATTTCAAATGGGACAAGGAAGTCCTCTATCACCCTTCCAATATCTCTTAGTAATGGCTATCACTCTCCGGACTACCCCCCAATGTTCAGGGATTAAGGGTGGGAAACGCTCATCATAAGATGTCCCTATTTGTAGATGATCTGCATCTTTATGTGACTAACCCTTGGAAATCTATCACTGCTATACTAAAATTGTTTGACACCAATGGTAAGCTTTGAACCTTTAACCCCTTAACACCGAAGCCACTTTTCACCTTCCTGACACGGCCCATTTTTTCAAATCTGCCCTGTGTCACTATAAGTGGTTATAACTTCGGAACGCTTTAACATATCCAAGTATTTTTAAATTGTTTTCTCGTGACACTTTGTACTTCATGTTAGTTGAAAAATTTTGGTGGTATGTTTTGCATTTATTTATGAGAAAATCAGATATTTGGTGAAAATTTGGAAAAATTCTTGATTTTCGAACTTCAAAATGTTCTACTTTTTCCATACATAGTCATAACCGCAAAAAAACTTAATAACTAACATTCACCGAATGTCTAATTTATGTGGACATGGTTTGTTATGCATACTCTTATTTTTGTAGGATGTTATGGGCCTTTGAACGTTAGGTGCGATTTTTCACATTTTCATAAAAAACGCAAAATCATGCTATTGAGGGACCTGCTTAGGTTTCAAATCCCTTTGAGAGGCCTAAATAAAAGTAAACCCCATAAATTACCCCATTATAGAAACTACACCCCTCAACGTAAGAAACTACTTTTATTAAGTTTGTTAACCCTTTAATTGCAATTTTGAAAGTAAATTTTTTTTTGCTAAATGAATGTGTTTTTCAAAAAATGTACATATTCTCAGTGGATAAAATACCAAAATCCACAAAATTTGATACCCAATCCCTCCCGCGTATAACAATACCCCATATGTGGTGGTAACCTGACGCCAGGGCATCGAAGGGAAGCTGCGCCATTCAGAGCAGATTATGCATTGTCACTTTTTATTGGCTATACAATCTTTATTTTTTTGGCAATTTGTAAAGTGCATCTTATGTCGCAAAAATAAGTCCTTATATGTCCAAATACTTAGTTTTAGTGGGTCATTAGCTTATTGATGAGATTTTATTAACTCCTGAATGTATGGGTGAAAAGAAAACTGTCAATTTAGGTTTACTTTATTTTCATATTTTTGGGGGGTCTTACACAGTACACTAAAAATACTATATTATCTTTATTCTATAGGTCACTACGATTACGGTGATACCTCATTTATATAGTTTTTCATTTATTTTTACAATTTTACTGGATAAAAACTAATATACAGGAAATCTCATTTGTTTTTGCATTGCCATCTTTTCGGAGATTTAACTTTAATATTTTTTGGTTGACAGAGTTAGTTTAGGGTTTATTTTTAACGTGTTGAGTTGTTCTAACAGTTATGTGCGCCAAAATGGTACCACTGAAAAGGAGGGGATCCCCATCCTCGCATATGGTGAAGTCTTCTGATGAGGCCTAGGGGTGAGGGTGGAGTTGTGTTGCCAGACTTTGCTTCCCATCACAGAGCCGCCATAGATGAGCCGCTAAATGCATTAAAATATAAGCATAAAAATATCAATCATATCAAGTTATCAATAAGCCATGATGATTTACTTACCTCACAGTATACAATATCTGCACCATAATCTAAAGCAAGAAGTCGCATAGGCAAAGTTCCCACACGGACCATAGGAGCCAGGATTAATTTATCACAAAAAGAAAGTACCATTCTGAAAGTTCCTAAAGAAAAAAAGATAATGCATATTCAGAGATGCTTTAATTGAATCTAAAAATGTCAGTCCTCAGTAGGTATATAATAACGCCTGTCATTCTTCAG
The DNA here is from genome assembly GCF_040894005.1 of Engystomops pustulosus. Lineage (NCBI taxonomy): Eukaryota > Metazoa > Chordata > Amphibia > Anura > Leptodactylidae > Engystomops > Engystomops pustulosus. The sequence goes on along the minus strand of NC_092417.1, from coordinate 128,511,629 downwards.
TACGGTAAATGATACCATCAGTTAGTCCTCAGTACGGTATATAATAGCTAGTCTTCAGTATTGTATATAATACCATCAAATTAAAGCAAACTTTGCTCTTCTTACACTGTAAAAATTATGCAACACATCCCATTTTTACTCCAGGAACTAAAGTTTTAGGTTACAGCTATTTCAAAGAATCTCAACAGTCCGTTGGCGACCTATTATGAAGTCGGTCGGAGGTTCTCCAGAGCCCACTAGGCACTCCCAGTCCCCTCTGCTTCACGGCTTTCCTCCTGGAGGTTGCTTTACAAACTTTTGCGTGTAGGTGCACCCTGCAGAATTGGTAGCCCTGTAACCATGACTTCAAAAGGTACCTCTATCCGTTGTATCTCAACAAACTCACTTCATTGTGGATAAAATAAACCAGAACAATAGTGCACTGATGTATGCACGAGCAAAAGATATATGTATAAAACTCACAATGCCCCAGATAAAGCTAAGGAGGCGAAATTCAAGTCGGGCAGGTCGCTAACCACCCAGACTTCATATTGATGAAATTATTTTTTTTTAAATATATATATTTACCGTATATGCCGGCGTATAAGACGACTGGGCGTATAAGACGACCCCCAACTTCTGCCCTAAAAATATAGAATTTGGTATATACTCACTGTATAAGACTACCCCTCTCCCAAATGAAAAAAAGTCTGCTTAAAACTTTGCAAAACAAACAAGAGAGCAAGTGCCTGGTGATCATAACTGTAAGCTGCGATATTAATGAAGATCCGACATGCTTCTGTAAGTGCCGCCTGTGACCCCCAGCTCTGTGACGCCGACCGCTGTGACAGGGCGGCTGCATTAGCATACAACGCGCCGCCCCGTCAGCGCGTACTAAGCCTCTTCTAATGACTGTGAGAGGCGGACTGCCGCGCATGTCCCAGGAAGCAGCTCTCTGCGCGCTGACGGGGAAAAAAAACACCTCACACAGTGTGGCCCCCGTATATCCGGCGTATAAGACGACCCCCCACTGTAGCCATTATTTTAAGGGGTTAAAAAGTAGTCTTATACACCAGTATATACAGTATTTTAAACAGCTTTGTGAATATAATAAAGGGTTATTTACTTTTGCCTATGTTAGTGCACTATTGCCCTGGTTCATTTTAACCACAGTGAAGTGAGTTCATGTTGAGATACAATGGACAGAGAGGAACCTTTGAAGCCGTGACTGGTTGCAGGGGACAAATTCTGAAAGGCACACTTAAGCACCGAAAATTTGCACAGCAAGACTCAGGAGGAACGCCATGAAGAGGAGGTTCTGAGAATGCCTCGTGGGCTCTAAAGAACCTCCAAACGACATACAACATTTCACTATAGGTGGCCAACCTAAAATATTCATGTCTGTAAAAACGGGATCTGTTTCAGAATTTTTAAAGTCTAAAGGAGAAGAGCAGAGTTTGCTTTTATTCGTATGCTCTTTTTAGAATGGGCTTTAAGGGACCATTGCTTTTTAACATCTCCAGCACTGTTGTTGGTGGACTTCTATTGATGTTTTTAAGTGGTTTAACTGCTTTTACTTGTGTGATAGAGTGTTTTAAATATAATACCGCCAGTCACTCCTCAATATGGTACACAATACCACCAGTCAGTCCTCAGTTTGGTACATGTACAACCGCTAGAGATTGCAATAACTTAGGTACAAGAGTCCATGATGCTTTTACAGGATAATAATGCTCTATATAAAGGGATCCCTCCCGTCAGCATTACTCTACTTTCCATACTACAGGACACGTAGTTCCCAGCACACGTGGATTCATTATCCCTAGGGAGGAGAAAACAATGGCCTCCACACATGCGCCCTCGAGACTGAATCCCATTGATATTTCTACCTAGAAAGTAACATACCCTCTCTGGGCAAAGTCATACTCCAGTTCCCAATTCTATTTGGTAAGTATCCCAAGGTGAAAACCTGGTCACATATCCAAGGTTATTTGGAAATGTACTAAAAGTAGAATAGATTCCACCCATATATATATTTAGACCCACCCTGGCAACATAAACCCCCCATGCGCCGTTCTTCTGGTTTGTCCAAATGGCAAACAAAATCCAGCTTCAAACGGTATCCATGTGAATATAAAAACTGTTACCTTTATTGTAGAAGCGTTAAAACAGAAACATGGTAGAGGCAAACAGCCTGTAAACACGGCAGTACACTAAAGGGTAGTGAGGAGACAGATAATAGCCTACGCGTTTCAGAGAAACATCTCCTTAATCATGGCCGTGGGCCACAAGAAGCTTTTTTTTTTAGCTTCGCAGTACCTGGCATGTTAAAATAAATAACATTACGGGAAAGTAAAATTTGTTATGCACCAAATAGGCCCTCACACAGGTCCGTACACGTAAAAATGAAAAAGTTATGGATTTTTGAAGTTGGAGAGCGAGAAATGAGCGGAAAAACCCTGCGTCCTTAAGGGGTTAAGGACACAGCCATTTTGTAGTTAAAAGTGTAACCTTCATTCTGAGCAAAAAAAACACTAAAATACATAATTCTGCTCCAGGGTTCCCTGGGAATCACTCCTCAAAGTATTTTGGCTCTCGGTCCTCATTTAGTACCTTTTTTTTGGCCCACAGCAACCAGGGTTTCCATCTCTCAAAAAACCTACAATCAGCAAGAAGGAGGGGCGGGACCTGCCTTCTGTCACCTCATCACAAGCCGTGCTGCTGACCAATGACACCAGAGCTATCTTATATCTCATAATTATCTATCTCTCTATCCATCTCTCATATTTATCCAACTCCTATCTATCCATCTATCTATCTCCTATATATGTATGTATCTTTCTATCTCATATCTATGTATATCCTATCTATATCATATTATATGTCTGTCTATCTACCAAAGTAAAACTCGGGCACAGCACATGAGGGCACAGCACGTAGACTTGTACAGTGTCTCCTGTCACTTCCTTGCGTGAGGTGATGGGGGAGGGGGGCTGCAGTTTCTGTCTGTGTGGATTATTAGTTTATACACAAGTGTAGGGAAAGCTGAGGAAGAGATGAGAGTTTAGGTGCCTGGTTATTACATTAGTGAGGGCTTCTTCTCCCTGCACATGACTGAGTGCTGGGGCAGTGAGACATAAGGTAATCAGCTGGCTGCAGGGAGAGAAATGTGGGCGTCTCTCCCTCTGTAGTCTCTGCTTCTTTATAAAGACAGAATGTCCATAGTAACAGCTATTTGAGCAGTTACTGACATCAAGGGGGAAGCCTGCAAAATACAAGAGGAAGGAGCAAGATTCGGGTAACTAACTCAATTGCAAAAAGGCTTAAAATTACCTGCCCAACAACATATCAAAAGTTTTTTGAAATGACAGTTACACTTAAACCCTTTCAGGACCTGGCCCTTTTTTGTTTTTTCATTTTTCACTCCCCATGATCAAAAATCCATAACTTTTTTATTTTTCCATGTACAGAGCTGTGTGACAGCTTATTTTCTGCGTAACAAATTGCACTTCATAGAGATGGTATTGAATATTCCATGCCGTGTACTAGGAAGCGGGAAAAAAATTCCAAATGCAGTGAAATTGGTAAAAAAACGCATTTGTGCCGGCTTGGATCTTATGGATTTCACTGTGCGCCCCAAATTACATGTCTACTTTATTCTTTGGGTCTGTGCGATTACGGGGATACCAAATTTATAAAGGTTTTATAATGTTTCATACATTTAAAAAAATTAAAACCTCCTGTACAAAAATTTTTTGGGGGATTTTGCCATCTTCTGGCGCTAATAACATTTTTATACTTTGGTGTACAGAGCTGTGGATGGTGTCATTTTTTTTGGATTTTGATGACGTTTACAATGTTATCAATTTTAGGACTGTTCGACCTTGTGATCACTTTTTATAGAATTTTTTTATTTTTTTAAATGACAATGCCATTTTCGACTTTGGGCACGATTTTCCGTTACGGGATTAAACGCAGTGAAAAACCGTTATCATATTTTGATAGATCGGGCATTTTCGGACGCGGCGATACCTGATGTGTTTATGATTTTTACTGTTTATTTATATTTATATCAGTTCTGGGGAAAGGGGGGTGATTTGAGTTTTTAGGGTTTTTTATTACAATTTTTTTTTTTTTTAACTTTTTTTTTTTATTTTTAGTATTTTTCAGACTCCCTAGGGTACTTTAACCCTAGGGTGTCTGCACGATCCTATCATATACTGCCATACTACAGTATGGCAGTATATGTGTATTTTACTACTCTGATAGCACATTGTAATGCATGGGTTAACCCGAAGTAGCCGCGGGGAGCGGCGATCCTCGAAAAGATGGCGGCGCCCAGCTTTGCCGGTGTCGATCAGCGGGAAAACACCCACGATCGGTGCTGGCAAATATGCAGCAAAGGGCTGCATATTTGGAGAGGGTCGACGGCCGACCCGTGACGTGCTATTACGTCACGGGTCGTGAACGGGTTAAAGGGGTTATCCGGCTGTTAAAAATGACTGAGGACCGGGTTGGGGTGGGCTAGTTAAACATAATAAACATCTACTTACCTCCTCCGGCGCCACCAATGTCCCGCGATGCACATGCATAGGCTGACACTGTGCCTTTAAGATTATGTCACAGACGCAGTCTTACAGGCAACTGATCGGACCCCAGAGTTGTCATAGCAACGATCGACGCCTCCCGATCGTGAGGGAAAGACCCCCCAAAGGCATGTTAGATGCCACGGTTGCACTGACCGTGGCATTGAACGTGTTAAACACCCGTGATAGGAGCCCACTCCGACTGTGATTGTTACAATGGGGTGCCGGCTATCAGTCAAAGCCGGCACCCAGTGTTTCCTGATGCCGGTTCGGTTCAGATATTGAGCTGAACCGGCATCGGCTCTGAGTCTAATAGTCACCGCGGGAAGGGGTTAAAACATTAGTTTATTGAAAATGTTGCACAAGGGAAACAAGTCCCCGGGATCAATAGGGAAACATTATTTCATTTTTATAGCTTGGGCCCACCTGGAATCCTGATCCAAAGTGAAATATCCTAAAAGCACCTCTGTACCTCAAAGTCTTCTCACTTTCTCCTCCTCTTACAGAGGTCCCCATTTGCTCTATTGCAAAGTCATCCCTTTTGTCTACATGATAGTCATAGAAGTGCTTTGTTACAATGAAAATGTTTTTTCTTTGATGCTCTTGGAATCCCTTTTTAGTGCCCACAAGTTGAAAATTACACTTTTTCGCCATTTTGCAACATATAAAAAAATGGGAACCCTTTCCTTTTATCCTCTGCTTTCTCCAACAAGTCATCCAAGTTAATTTCTTTTACAGAGAAGATAAGAATGAGCAAGATGAAATTTCTAAAATAAAAAATTAAACCTCTAATTTAAATTTTAAAAATTAGAAAAGGTCACTGGTAATCCAATAAGAAAGTCAATTTATCCTCCCGTCAATTGTCATCTCTAGAAATTATTCTCCTTGAAAAAGGTCTTTCCTTTGTACCCAAAACTAATTTTGATTTGTTTGAATTTATGAAGATAATAACCCCTTAACGCCAAGGCCCTTTTTTCGTTTTTACATTTTCATTTTGCACTCCCCACCTTTAAAAATCTATAACTTTTTCTACATCTATAATATTTTTCCCATGTAAAGAGCTGTGTGAAGGCTTGTTTTATACTTAACAAATTGCACTTTATAGGTGACGGTATTTAATATTCCATGCCGCATACTGGGAAACAGGAAAAAAAAAATTCAAATGCATTTTCTTGTGAGCTTGGATTTTACGGCTTTCTCCAAATGACACATCTACTTTATTCTTTGGGTTGGTAGAGTCACGAGGATACCAAATTTATATAGGTTAATGTTTTCAAACATTAACAAAAATGTAAACCTTTCTGTACAAAAATTAATGTATTTCGCCATCTTCCAGGAATAATAACTTTTTCTTACTTTGGTGTACAGAGCCATGTGTGGTGTCATGCGTCAATGTTACCATTATGAGGACTGTAGTGCTTTTCATCACTTTTTTTCTTTTTGCAAAATGGCAAAAAGTGTGGCATTTTTGCCTTTTTCCGTTACAGGGTTAAACACTGGGAAAAACCACTACTATATTTTGATATATCGGACATTTTGGACGTGGCAATACCCAACATGTTTTTGATTTTTACTGTCAATTTATATTTATAAAAAGTTCTAGGGAAAGGGGGGAAAATTTGAATTATTTTTTTTAATTATTTTTCAGATCCTCTATGGTACATTAACCCCAAGTTGTCTGATTGATCCTACCATATACTGCCATACTACAGTATAGCAATATATTGGGATTTTGCACATCTATTACAATTTGCAAATCGCACATTGCAATAGATAGTTTAAAACAAGACAGCCCGGGTCTTTGTCTGACCCAAGGCTGTCATGGTAACAGAATGCTGCTCCCCGATGACATCACAGGGAGCGACAATCTAAGCCAATATGCTAGCACCAATTGCAGGTGTTACCGGTGGGTAAAGTAAGGTGGGAAATATGCAGCTAATGCCCACCTTGCAAGGAGAGGGCTCAGCCCGTGAATCCTCTTCATAAAACATGCAGTCAACATGTGGTATACTATTACGTCACATGTCGGTATGGGGTTGATGTCTAACGAGCTTGGTATACCGGGTGATCTGCTAGAAGATGTAAAACTTGTTAAATCTGCAGGATGCAGGTCCCACAGTTGAAGGGACTGGCCCCTTTACAGACCCAAGTCTAAGTAGCAAAAAGACACCCCCGGTATCAGAAATAGAGGCATTTCTGAGAGATGTAACTCATGATATTATAAACATGTTGTCTACTTCTGTACCTTTCAGTGTAGATTTGTACCGTGTTAGCCATGAAGAGTGAAGAAAATCAGGCAATACCTTTTTGAGGCTAATTGAATATATATGATGGCGAGCTTCCTTTGTACCTTTCACACAGACAAAATGGTAGCTTTAAGATATCCTGCACATGAAAGATCCATCACCTTTAAGTCACCTGGTAAAGGAGGAAAATGTGGCGATATTGGGTTCAGATGAGTATGAGAAATTGTGTACAGGCAGTCCCCGGGTTACGTACAAGATAGGGTCCATAGGTGTGTTCTTAAGTTGAATTTGTATTTAAGTCGAAACTGTATTTTTCCCCAGTGACAATTGGAGTTTCAAAATTTTTTGCTGTAATTGGACCAAGAATTATCAGTAAATGTTCATTACAGACACCTTACAGCTGATATTGGCAGTCTAGGACTATACTAAAGCATCCAGAGAGCTTCACCAGAGGTCACAGTGGGCAGAGGGGTCCGTCTTTAACTATGGGTCGTCTAAGTCGAGTGTCCTTAAGTAGGGGACCGCCTGTATTGACATTTTTAAAGACCACACTGCTTTTGTCAAAAGCTCTTAATACTAACCTAATAGATAAGGGGGAACACAAGTTCCTTCAAACTTGTCACCCCTGTCTACTGTCTTCCAAAAATACATAAAAGGTTTGAATCCATTGAAAGGCAGACCCATCATGTCAGGGTGAACAGTATTACAAATAATCTATGGATTTACTTAGACATGATATTACACCCATATGTCACTTCTGTTCCCTCCTATACCAAAGATACCTTAGCTTCACACCACCAAGTCTTCTCAAAAGATCTATCTATTGGCCAGCATGGATGTAGAAATCCCTTTATTCATTTATCCCCCATGAGAAGGGTTTACAGGTGGTGGAATTCTTCCTAAAATCAAGTGGAATTTAATTCACTGAGAATAATGTTTTTTGAGGCAAGCATTATTGCTTAACCCCTTAAGGACCAAGCCACTTTAGAGCTTTCGGACCAAAACCAATTTTTAACCCCTTAATGACCGCCCTATTGGAATTCTACGGCAGTCATTACTTCTGACACAACGCCTTTCTACAGCGGAACGTCAGAAGAAAAATTTCGGGACATCGGGTCTCTCTGGTGTCGGGCTGTGACATCACAGCCCAGACCCTGCATTAACGGCCAGGATCGTAAAACCTCCAATCCTGGGTGTTTTGTCCCTTACACGCGTTGTCGGTGTGTGCTTACTGGGGAATCTGATCCCTCCTGCCGCAGGCCCGAGGTCCGGCGGATGCCCCGAGGCTGCCAACTCCTCTTCCCTCCCGATCTGTCGGTCGCCGCTGATGACGTCATCCGCGCGCTGTACGCTGCATGGGGGCAGGCTGGCTGTACGCTGCATGGGGGCAGGCTGGCTGTACGCTGCATGGGGGCAGGCTGGCTGTACGCTGCATGGGGGCAGGCTGGCTGTACGCTGCATGGGGGCAGGCTGGCTGTACGCTGCATGGGGGCAGGCTGGCTGTACGCTGCATGGGGGCAGGCTGGCTGTACGCAACACCCTCAGCTTATACTCGAGTCAATATGTTTTCCCAGTTTTCTGTGGTAAAATCTCGGCTTATACTCGAGTATATATACGGTAATAATGAAATAAAATAAAAAGTCCCATAATCTCCCCAGTTACACATAAGATGCAAATAAAGTATATAAAACACACAAATAATTACATATTTGGTATCATCTGTATAATAAACCTATATCAATACTGAACCCGCTTGGTGAATGCCGTAAAAAAGAAACTTCCCGTAATATACAATTTTTCATCAAACACCATCACAAAAAATGTTCTAAAGAGTGAACAAAAAAGTTATGTGCCCTAATATCATATGACTGAAAAGAATAACTCTCTTCGCAAAAAATAAACCCTCAACCAGATCTGACACAGAAATATACAGAAGTTATGGCCCTGAAAAGTTGTCGATAATAAAAACAATGCGATTTTCTCCAATACTGGTATTGCTCAGTAAAATTGAGCAAAGATAAGAAAAACTATATAAATGAGGTATCATCGTAATTACAGTGAACCAGAGAATAAAGATAAAATATTTTTACATAACGGTGAGCAGGGTGAAAAAAAAAAAAAAAGTGCTAAAAATCCCAAATCAAAATTGATGATTTTGTTTGTGTCCCCCTTGATATAGTTAATAAAATCTCATGAATAAGCTATAGACCGCCAAAATGAATTATCTATACATTGTATCTCATCCTGCAAATAATAAGCCCTCATATGTTTGAATTACCAAAATAAATTTTAATTTATAGCTTGTACAATGTGACAATACAAATCTGCTTTGAATGGCGCTGCTTCCATTCTATGCCCGATCGTGCGCCCATACAGCAGTTTACCACCACATATGGGGTATTGTTACACTCGGGAGAAATTGGGCATCAACCGCTGAAAAGCATTTCATAATTTTATTGTTTATGAAACTGTCAATTTTGGCCTAAATGAATGTATTTTCCAAAAAAAATTTAAATTTCTAAATCACAGGTCCATATTGTTTTAACCCATGTAAAACACTTAAAGGGTTAATAAACTTAATAGAAGTTGTTTTACATACGTTGAGGGCTGAAGTTTCTATAGTGGGGTAATTTATTGGGTTTTACTATTATTTAGGCTTTTTTTTTTCAGTCACTTGAAATCTGAGTTTAATCTAGTATAAAAATTAAAAAAAGGTACCAAGGCAAGAAAAACTGATGCGTTTCGAGCTACAACATGCTCTTAATCATAGTCTAGATTTAAATGTAACAATGATAGACATATAAAGAAACGGAAGTGGGAGGCATACACGTCATGGATTACGTCCGATTGCGATTGGAAGAAGAGGAAAAGGACAAAAACACAATAAGAAATGCAAGAATGTCAATCACCGCCTCTTTAAGGGCGGGCGACTCTTTCCACAGGTGTAACTGTTAGGCATGAAGTGTCACCATTATGAATGTCTTTACAGTGTTTGGAGACAGATGAAATGTTGCGTGTGTGAAACATATTTTGAAAAGAAATTGGAGTGGTGCGTGCTCCTAATATATGTTCCGCAATTCTATGTTTGAGAGCACGTTTTGTACTGCCAATGTATTGTAAAGAACAAATGATGCACACAATAGAATACACCACTTAAGTGGTGTTGCAATTAATGAATGACTTTATTTTGTTGTTAGTATGAGTAGATACAGAGGAGACTGTATTTGTTTTTTGTATAAATTTACATGTGGAGCAGCGTGTGGAGGCACATTTGTAACTGCCTTTGCTGGTAAGCCAGGTTTGCTGTAAATTGACAGAACTGAATAAATTGGGAGAAAGCATGTCACCCAGTGTAGCTGAACTTCTAGCAGACAGACCGACGACAGCCGGTCTTGAGTATGTCAAACAGGATAGGATCCTGAAACAAAATGGGGAGATGTTTTTTTATGATTTGTGTCACTTGATTATATTGACATGTGAAGTCTGTTGTGAAGGTGACTTGGTTGGTAACCTTGTCAATTTGTTTAGTTTTTCTAGTAGTAGCTGAAAAACGATCTTTGTAAAGTAACTGAGCTCTAGTCTTGTGTTGTAAGTAATTTCGAGTACGTTTTATGTGAGTTTTATTGTATCCTCTCTCAGCCAATCGCTGGGATATTAAAGCAGATGTAAGTTCATATTGATCCTCTTGTGTACAGATACGTTTAGCCCAAATAAACTCTCCTTTTGGCAGATTTCTATGTACATGTGGGGGATGGCAGCTGGTAGCATATAAAAGGGTATTGCCAGAAGTGGGTTTGCGATATAGATTGCAATTTACCCTTTCTGCATTTGTTCCTGACTCGGCTCAGAATATCCATGCACCGGCTCCGGCAACTCGTGGCTATAGGGTGAGCTGAGATAAATCTTTTTTGTTTTGTTCTGCCGCATATCGGGAAATCGTCGCAAAATCGGAAATATTCGGGTAACACGTCGGGAAAACGCGAATCGGGCCTTTAGTAAATGACCCTCAAACAACCAATTTAGAAAACATAACATCAGTATACTTAGAAGCTTGCAACCAGGAACGGCTGAACAGAGCCAAACAATTATTTTCCACTAACATCAGTCTAGAAACTGTGGATAGAACTCTAAAAAGCATTATGCATGAATTAGAGAGAACTATGACCTCTCATTTAAAAGTGTGGTGGGATTCTATCACTTTGACAAAATACCTGGAAAGTGAAATGATCCCAAGGGGATTACAAATTTTAAAATTACCCACAAATACTTACAACGATAACTTTACTACTGAATGGCACAGAATCCTGGCAGACTGTTCTCTAAAACTGATTGCTTTAACTATCAAAGAAGAGGAGATTAAACTCTGCGATTTGGATGCAAAACTGTCAGCGCTACAACAGGAATTAACACAGTATCAAGCCACACCTGAATTTAATGACCTACAAATACAGTTAAACACAACACTGAAAAATCTAGAGGACTCTATTAGTAAGACCAAAAAAAAATAAATTCGATAGAGACCTTAGAGATTATCAACAAAATAAAGTGTATACATGGAAAACCACAAGATATCCCAGGTCCATTTTAAGAAATAAAACAAGAAGAAGCTATAAATCGTCAGTGAGCTCAACAGAATACGACACATCAGATGTATATACAGACATCTCGGATTCAGAAATATCGGGACAACACAAAAATGTGTTTTTAGGAGTTCAAACAAGACGGGAATCAAAAAACGAGCAGCCAATGGGAAGTGTACAAAGTGCAAACGCAACCGCAGGGCAGGCAGAAAACATAATCAAAGACGATCGGCAAAAAAGCTGACAAAAACAAATAACTGCCTTTAATCCAAAAGAAGAAAATGACAATACACAACAGAATTTTTCAGTTGTTAACTTATCGGCATGTATACTTACTGTAGCACAGATGAAGGTGTTATCTAAAGGACTCAACTTTATTCCTTCTACAAATATGAGATTGTATCAAACTGTAAAGGATGTGAACAAGTTTGTATGGCTCCTAACCGTCAAAAAACATTTTTTTCAACAAGACAAGGATAACTCATCCACTTCCTCTGGCTTACCAGCAAAGGCAGTTACAAATGTGCCTCCACACGCTGCTCCACATGTAAATTTATACAAAAAACAAATACAGTCTCCTCTGTATCTACTCATACTAACTACAAAATAAAGTCATTCATTAAAGGGGTTGTCCGAGTTTTGATAAAAAAATATATGTGGCCGGGAGCGGGCTGACTAAAACAATAAAGCTGTACTTACCTCCCGGTGCCCTCCCGTATCCAGCGCTGCTGTCGCTCCGGTCAGGGCGCCATGTAAACAAACATGGCCGCCGGAGCAGCGCTGCATTCAGCTTCCGGCCGGACACGACAACCTTCCGGCCCCCATACAGAATGCTGTGTATAGGGACGGATAGGCGTACCCGGCCACGGCCGGCCGGAAGCTGAATGCAGCGCTGCTCCGGCGGCCATGTTTGTTTACATGGCACCCGGACCGGAGCGACAGAAGCGCTGGATACGGGAGGGCACCGGAAGGTAAGTACAGCTTTATTGTTTTAGTCAGAGCCCTCCCGGCCACATATATATATATTTTTTTAAACTCGGACAACCCCTTTAATTGCAACACCACTTACGTGGTATATTCTATTGTGTGCATCATTTGTTCTTTACAATACATTGGCAGTACAAAACGTGCTCTCAAACA